>NW_027367934.1:0-53701 GCF_046119375.1 Phyllobates terribilis | reverse complement strand
GAGAGCTAAAAACTAAGACGTATAACACAGACTGAGATGAGTAGACATGAGAGTGTGATGTCCAGTTCAATCTTCAAACTACAATGTAAAGAAAAATTCATGAATAGGAAGATGCACATTTCATATAGGGGACATTAGAGCATTCAATCACTCAAGTTGATGTGGACGTATGTGCATATACATGTAGTATGGTAATTGAGGCTTTATGTCACCAAATGAATACTTCTCTAATGTAAAGCTCAATAAAGGACGAGAGAAGCGTTACATCTAGTCAGGCTAGGGACACCTATGCAATGGATCATTTCTTAGGCATATAATAGGGGTAGAAGACGATCACCATTGTCATGTATTGGCAAATAAGAGCATGCATGGATTATGATTATATCAAATCGAGCCAAACAAGTCAGACAAGTTCAATACTGATTCATTGCAATAATCAATCAAAAGCATGAAGACTCAAAGCTATCAAGCGCAAGCGACCATAGTTCGTACCTTGATACTAAGCTCGCTAGTTCTAGTCAAATAGAGGAATACTTACAGTGCCATTGCCTCGAAGCTAATGAAGTCGAATAAGGCTAAGCTGAACCCTGAGGTTTAAGAATACCTGACGATTAAGCGCCTTAGTGAAGATATCTGCCAATTTCCCTTCTGAAGATACATGAATAAGCTTGATGCCCTTGCGCTTCAGATAATCACGTGGAAAGTGTACATCGAGATATTAAGTCCTTGAATGATGTACTAGATATGTCTCGTGATCTTTTCTTGCCTTTTGCCCTGAAGAAGTCTTATGCTTCTTTCTTATGTTGAAATGAGAGTAGCCGTAGTGGATTGCTCGTTACAAACAATCGCTAAACCTGAATCTTCTACTCTTCATTTCATTCTGCAAAGAAAAAGATCAATTTCTATGTTCCCTACGAAGCGCACGCTTCGTGGGAACATTGTCCATAGCTATTGACTCACTTGTTTTATGAACAGGCTCATAATAGCTAGGGTCATTGAGATCAAGCACAATATGAGGTCGCGCTTTACGAAGCGCACCTCTGTGCTTTGAGCGCAACCATTGTCAACATGTGAACGTTGATAACGTTGACGCTTGCCCTTGGATTTAGCCTTTGGCTTATAGGGCTTAGTTGGGGTATGCGCTTGTTTCTCATACAAATGATGCGCTTTTGCCCCATGAAACCACTGTTTGGTTTCTAAAGGTTGATCCTCAAGAACCTTTATTATGCCCTTCAAATGAGAGTTTTCACTCTTGTAGGCAGTTAGGTCTTGTTCAAGTGATTTGATTTTAGAAGAGAAATCACTTGATAGAGGAGAGCTGGAGTTAGAGGAAGATTATTGGGGGTCATAACCCAATCCAGGTCTAGCTTTCACAAAGCCTGTTTGAGGGACAGACTTTGCTTCTACTAGCTTAGTAAGAATGTCAAGCTTTGATATGATCTGATCGAGCTTTACATCCTTGGTTGAGTCAGAGATTCTTTCCAACTCGTTTTCATGACAACGCTCACAAGATTTTGTCAAGAGAGTGGTGTTGTCATGTAAGCGCTTGGAAAGCTCAACTACTTCTTCCTTAGAACTATTAAGTTCATCTAGAAGTCCCCTAGCTTCATCAGCTAGTGACTTATGATCAACCATTAATTCTTTTAAAAGATTGATAAGGTTGCGCTTGGGTAAGATTTCATAGTTAAGATCCGTTACCTCAACGTCAGAGCTAGAGTCTGAGTCGGATCTACTACCAGCCATCAAGCAGACATCAGCTTGCGCTCCATCATCCGAATCTCCATCAGATTCACCCCAGAGTGAAACAAAAGCTTGTTTAGGAGGGGGTTGTTTTTCGGTGGAGCTTGCGCTTGGATTCACCTTTAGACGAGGACATGCTTTAGCAAGGTGTCCCTTCTCGTTGCAGTTGAAACAGGTGAACTCCTTGAGGTCCCGCTGCTTGGAGGTAGGATCGCGCTGATTGAAACCACCCTGTTTCTTGAAGAATTTCTTCACAACCTTAGTCATCATTGCGACGTCCTTATCATCGTCGTCTTCTCCTTCTTCATCATTTTCAATCTTTTTGAGTACACGTGAAAGCTTGAGCGCTATCCCTCTTGTTTCTTGGTTTGAGTGCTTTTCCTCGTTGTTCTTGATTTCCTGCACTTTAAATTTACCTGCAAGAACAGAGATAGGCAATTCTCGGGTTTCCTTGGACTGAAGAAGAATTTGCTTGAGGGTTGTATACTTTGAGTTCACTCCATGAATGAACGCCATAGAATATTCCCAAGCTTTCTTCTCCATTCCAGCAGAAAGCATCTTGTCATACAGGATTTGACACCGAGAATGATAATCAGAGATGAGCTCATTTTCCCCCATTCGAATGGAGCAAAACTCGCGATTAAGCTCAAAGATACGGTTGTCCTTCATATCATCACTGCCAGAGTGCAGGTTTATAATAGCTTTCCACATAGCTTGAGCAGTGGGAAGGGACATTACCTTGTCTATATCTTTTCTTGAAAGAGCATTAAGAATGAGCTGTCGCGCTTTAGCATTCTTCTCCATGAGTTGGTACTCTTTTGCTTCCCATTTTGAGTCATCCGTCTCGGAGATCTTCTCATCACCTTTTTCAATAATCTTCCAGCACTGATAGTCCGTTTGCTGGATGTAGTTCTTCGTCATAGTGAGCCACCATTCAAGTTCGCCTTCAACAAGGACATGGGGCTTGGCGAGAGAAATACCGAGGTTGAAACTGGCCATTGTTCTAGACTTGAGAATCCTTTTGAACCTGTAAAAGGATTAGTGTAAATAGCTAACCTGTTGCTCTGATACCAATTGTTGGTTTTGACACGTTACCAAAGTAGAAAACACGTGTTTTTATCAGCTATTGTTCTCTGTCACTAATGTTCATTAAGCCTTAGTTGCGCTTAACAAGGATTCAATTGCGCTTTGAATACTTGGGTTGTGCTTAACCTATGATGAACTATTAGTAATGAATTTACTAAAGTCCTTAAGTGCGGAAGAGGTTAGACAGACAATAAAGCGAGCTTTAAGTTGTTAAAGCGCATCAATATTTGCACACACAAGAATTTCCAAACGGTGAGAACCCTAAGTCACTACCTGACTCGGGATAAAACTCACCACTACACTTGTATTGATTAAAAAGTGATTACAATATCTCGCTTCAACACGAGAAGCTCACTCGTAAGCACTCTCTCTACAATACTCTCAGTTCAGCTCTGAAGAACAAAGGCACTCTCAACACTCTCTGATTACAAACGAAATATCTCTTAAGCTCTCTCTAGCTTCCTATATTCTCTACGTTTGCAACCCTTGAAGAGAATGAAATAGTACTCTATTTATACACAAGTCTTAAGCTAACCCTATAGCTCAACCGTGTAACAAACAAAGACTAAATAAAATGCCACCTCATCAATCCGTGTGCCTTGATCACTTCACCAGAATTAATCAACGGCTTGGAGTGATTTGGTTTTGTTCTCCATGTGTTGATCCACGACACATAAGCAATCCGTGTGCTTTAAGCTCTAACAAACTCTTGCCACGCTGGCGATCCCTGGAGTAGCGTCCCAAAGAGTGTGAAGTTCTTCTCGCACCTTCCTGTGCACGCAACTTGCACTCTCCCGCTTTACCAGCCTTCGAAGCGTCTAGATTTGTTCTCCTGCGCTCTGGCACACCCTAAGCTTCAGTGGAACCTCGTGGTCAACTTTCTTCAACTTCATTCAAGCGCGTACCTACGCCCTCGAAGCTCGATCACTCTTACTTCTTGGTCTTGAATGGATTTATTAAACACCGTTTGCGAAACTTACTTTCTCCGCTTGGTGTTAAGCGCGACTGTGACCAGTCAAGCCCATCTCTAAGTGACTTAAGCGCATCCTTACAAATATGTAAATGACCTGGAAGACTTAAAAACACTAAGAGATTAAACATATTAGTTTGTTATCATCAAAACAAAGAGAAATAGATTAAGCTTTAACAAGATGATTAAAGCTCAACTAACAGGTTAGATGAGACAGTTTCATCCATAATTATGTATTGCTTTCAATTGGCTATGTCTGGCTAAGATCCTCTTAGTTCACTCTTAGGTTGAGGCCATTATTCTAGGAAATGTTTGTGAGAATTCTTATGTTATTGTTCTAAGTTTAATTCAGGATTGTTTTATGATCTCTTGTGCTTTATTGTCTATTGATTGATCTTGATTTTATCTAGGTGTACAACTACGTTGATTATTATCCATCATATTGCTAGGCTTGATAATTCGTTTTGAAAAGACTTGTCTTTTAGGTAGTAATCAGAATTTGCATAGACTATTTGCAAATGCTTATTTTGTAGAGATTATAAACCTGTGCCGAGTATTGGCTATTTGCCAATGGTATTGCATAGGCCTACTTATCTTTGATCTTTATGCTGTTGCGCTTTTGAACCTTGGGATTTCCTTGGTTATTGCTTACAATAAGGGTTTATAGAAGTATTTGGACTAGTTGCTAATTACGAACAAAGAGTAGGACAACCGGATTAGATAATTAAGAATATAGGATTAATAGAATTCAATGATCAACTTTCCATAAGAATAATGCGCTGATACTAAAGGAGTGAGCTTTCCATCGTTATTCTTTACAAACTCAACATGTATTGCTTTATTATTGCTAGTTTAGAATTACAACCAAAACCCCCCCTAGTTACTACTAGGTAACACAATAGAAATAGGCTATCGTTGTGGCTCTCTTGGGATTCGACTCCGACTTACCACTTTACTAGTGGAATTGTGTAGTTGGATATCTTTGATAGGAACAACGACCATTTTACGCTTGTCAAATTTTGGCACCGTTGCCGGGGAGCCAACTGTTATAGTTTGTTTCATTTTGTGTTACCTTGGTGTGGACCTATCTTATGGTCCACACTCGCGCCACTAATTCAGATTTGCTTGATTTCATTCCATAGATAGAGCGGACACATCTACGCAATCTGCGAGAATCTCTACAAAATCTAGTGATCGAATCAATGGCTGCTAGAACGTTGCGTGAGCTTACAGATCCAGATTTAACGCAACAACATCTAGGAGTAACGCTGTCCGCCCTGAATGCCGGCGTTACGTTTGAACTAAAGACCGGATTCATCAACTTGCTACCAAAGTTTCATGGCCTGGTTTGGGAAGACCCGATTATGCATCTTAGTGAGTTCCACGACATATGTAGCTGCAGTAAGCCGAGTAACGTCACCGATGAGCAAATTAAGATGAGATCTTTCAGTCTTACGCTGAAAGACAGCCCACGTCAATGGTATTATTTGCTACCCACCGGAAGTATCCACAGTTGGGAGAAACTTCACAAATCTTTCCTTAGTAAGTATTTCCATTCCAAGAAGGCGGTTGCGTTGAAAAGAGCTATTGCAATGGTGGAACAACAGGACGCCGAGATGTTGTATCACTACGTAGAAAGATTTGCAAGGTTATGTGCTAGCTGCCCATTCCATGGGTTTGAGGAGAAAGATTTGGTGACCCACCTTTACAATGGGTTACTTGATAATGAAAGAGGCTAGTAGACGCTGCGTGTAATGGGAGTGTGCTGAATTGGACTCCCGCCAAAGCTAGAGCCCGACTAAATGAGATTGCTGAGGGAACGAGAAGTTTTGGAAGGACGTACACGAGGAAAGAATTAAACGCTGTGGATTTCGGAGAGTCCGGATGGAAGAGTGAGATAGCTGAACTAAAAAGTATGATCAAGAACATCGCCATCGGAAATCAGAAACCTGCGAGACTATGCGAAATTTGTGCGGACGAGAGCCATCCTACCGACATGTGCCCGCAACTCCAGGACCAAACTATCGATGAAGTACATGCTGTAGGAGGTTTTGGACCTCCTAGACCTCGGTTTGAGAATAACAACAACTACAATCAGCAAGAGAACAACAACTACAATTCGAGGGGTAACGATCATCCTGGTTTTAGATGGGGCGAATCGGCTGGGGCGCAGAATACACAATATCCATACAACAACCAGTACCGCGCTCCATATCAACCGAAATCCGACGAACCATCTATGAAGGAAATAATCGAGTCCAGCATACACAGTCTAGAGAAACAGGCCGCACAAATAGCGGAGGCGGTAAACAACTTGCAACAGCAGAATTCGGGAAAGCTACCATCACAAACTATCACAGCTCCGAGGGAGAACGTAAGTGTCATCATGATACGAGGTGGACAATCACTTGGTGAAAAGGCAGAGGAAGAGATGCTGAAAATGGTTCCTGAGCTGATATCTCCACCGAGACAGGAAGGTCGCGACCGAGACTTGGCCCTAGTAGAGATGTCGCGATCGCGACATGCATGTGTAGACCGAGATGACGGTACTCGAGTTTCCGAAAATTTCATCGACAAGAATCACGATCGCGACTCACCATCTCGACCGCGATTTAGCTCCAGTTCATCCAATCTCGACCGCGACCATACATCTCGACCGCTACCAACTACCGATGTCTGCGACTACAAGGAGATTTTCAAAACGCTTAGTAAGTGTAAAGTGAATATCCCTCTGCTCGAACTCGTCAAGAATGTCCCTCGCTACGCTAAACATCTGAAAGAACTCTGCACTAAGAAGAGAAGTGAGAAGCTACAAGGAAGGCAGAAAGTTCAGGTGAGCCAAAGAGTTTCGGAGGCCATCCAACGGAAGATAGCTGCCAAGTGCTCAAACCCAGGGATCGTAAGTATCCCATGCACTATAGGGAAAACGAAAAATCGATAAGGCCATGCTAGATCTAGGAGCATCTATTGATGTTTTACCTTACTCATTGTATAAATCATTAGAATTAGGATCTATGAGTAGGACAGAGATCGTGCTTCAGTTAGCTGACGGGTCTACGATTTACCCGAAAGGGTTAGTCGAAGATCTGTTGGTTATGGTCGAGGACCTTATATTCCCTGCATAATTTTATGTACTATATGATGTTCATGATACGCAGGCTATACCTTTCCTACTAGGTAGACCCTTTATGAGGACAACTAAAACAAAATTAGACCTAGATACCGGGGCGCTTACGCTCGAGTTGGACGGGGATTTTGTCAACTTTAATATATATGAGACTATGACAAAATCCCTGGATGATGTCTCGGTATTCTTTATTACGGATGTTATCGAACCTTCCAAACTAGGCTCGCATATTGCTTTGGGAAGTACCCCCACCTCAGTAACCATACAGGGAAAGAAACCTGCTAAAGCTGTTTTGCAGGGTACGAAAAAGGTGAAAACAAAGCCCAAGGGAAAGTCTAAGTGTGGGGAGAGTAAGGAGAAAAAGAAGCCCAAGCAAAAATGGGTGGTCAAGGAAGAGAATGGTCTAAGGTTCAAACCTTTCCATCCGTGGTTCAAGAAAATGTTGTTAGATGATGCGATCCGGAAGGGATCGAAAAATGATGATTAAGTCATAGTACGTCGTGCCGCGACGTTAACTAAGGCGCTGATCGGGAGGCAACCCGAGGGATTTTTACTAACGTTAATCCCATTGTTTTGTTTTGTTTTAATGTTTTTGTTTCAGAAAAAATCACAGGACTATCATGTAGGAAGCAATCGAAGGATAAAAACGACGAATCGGCTTCAGCTACACGTGTCGCGATCGAGACATCATGTCGCGATCGCGACACCCGTTAATTTTTTTTCCCACCTTTTCCACGTCACCCTTTCTTTCCCTACCCCTCTTTTTCCCATCTCGTCCGGACCTATCCCACATATCTCGATCGAGACCCATACCCCCATCTCGATCTTCTTCTTTTTCTTCTTCCTCAAACCCCCAAATCTCCATTACTCCTCCAAAGCTCAAGCTTTCACCTCCATTACACTCCAAATCTCCATCTACACTCCCTCACCATCACTCTCTCCATTCACCTATTCCAATTTCATCCTAAAATCATCAAAATCACCCAAGAACCCTAACCCCCAAATTTCTCCAAATTCCCTCCAAATCAAGTTCTTCCTCCACCAAATCAACACCACAAGACCGGATCTGTGCTCTATAGTCCATATTTGAAGCGGTGTTCGAAGAGGAGGACGAACAAAGCCACCATGTGAGAAGGAAGGGAGAAATCTCGGCCGAAATCACCGCGTCTCGACCGCGACCTACAAGTCTCGACCGAGATCTAGCCCCAGTCAACGAATCTCCGAAGCCCCGCGTCTCGATCGCGACCATGACATCTCGATCGAGATCTAGCCCTGTTGTGAAGTCTTGACCGCGACATTCGATCTCGACCGCGACTCGGCCTCAGTCTCGCCCGTTCCATTCCGCTTCGTCGTCAATTCAGGTATCTTCGAGTGGTCAAACTTGTTCATTCGTGGTTGTGACCACTTTATTGTGCTTGGATTGTGCTGCGTTTGTTTGAGATGGCGCCAAAGAGGCAAAAGAGAAGCGCCGATGACATAGACCGCATCGTGAACAACAAGGATGTCGTCCAGACTCGGTTTCCGGACGAGACCTTGCTGTTTAGATTGGGGCTGCTAGAGGTGACGAAGAGCATGTTTGCTAAGGCAGGTTTAGGTGGATTCTTGGGGCTAAGTGCGCCCACCTACCCGAATTTCACTCGGGAGTTTTTGAAAACCCTCACCGTTTACCAGGACGACCGCAACAACAACGTAGTATCAATTGAATGGCGGTCGAACAATAGGCGGTGGAGATTGAACCATGATCAGATAGCACACGCACTAGGAGTGAGCAAAAGGCTGAAGTAGGATAACGACGTGAATCATGATACAGTGACAGAGTGGTGGACGAGGGGCCAAGGAGAGGCTTACGATGCCAAACGCACAACCGATACTTCTATCGCCTTCCTGCCATGGCGCATCATTCACAAGGTGGTGGCGATGTGTTTTGGGAGCAAGGCCGAGAACAGTAAGATCTCGGTGCACCAGCTGTTTCTGATGTACGCGTTCTCGTACGAATGCGAGTTCTATGTTCCTGATTAGCCGAGTCAGTTTGTGCTATCTTTTCAAGAGTCATGGAGGGCGCACTACGGCGACATCGCTGTAGGGGGGATGATCACCCTCCTTGCCATTGAAGCTGGCTGTCCCCCGCTCGATCAGCCCATCCTGGGGAGTTGCCTGTATGATGAGCAGTAGTGCCTGAGGAACTTGTGGCTGAAGTGGAAAGACGAGGGACTTGTGTACTAGTTCGGGCGCGGCTTCCAGATCAGATTCCCGCGAGAGGAGCCCGTCGTTTTCGGCTCATGGTATGATATGTACATCCAGCCCGACATCGTCCCATCAGGTCAGCATTTTCCCATCCCTGATCCCGCTCCTACACGTGCACCTCCCCCTCCATTCGTCCCTGCGCCTGAGCAGCCTCACTTTTACTCCGACGCCGGCGCAAGTGGCTCTCGTTCCCAGAGCTACTCCGATGAGTCGTACTGGCGGACGCATATGGCTCACCAAATGTGCCAGATTATAGAGGCGATGGGGGAGATGCGGACGACAACGCAGGCGATCTTCCGGAACCAGGAGGTGTTCTAGGATGACATTTCGAGCTTACGGGAGGAGATGCGGCGCGACCGGGTGTACCAGCATCAGCAATGGGTGCTCCAGAGGCAGCAGTGGGAGCAGTTCAGAGCCAGCTACACCAATCAGGGGCAAGCTGATGATGAGGATGACGATGATGACGACAACGACGATGACGATGATGCCACCAACGACACTGATGATGATGATGATGATACCGAGGAGTTATTGGGGTACCTTCTCCTTCTTCCTTTTTTATGATGTCCTCTTTTACTGCATTGAGGACAATGCGCTATTCAAGTGTGGGGAGAGGAGTTGACGTACCGAGGAGTTTTATGATGCTGTTTTTGGATTTCTCTTGCTATTCCGCTGACTATCTTTATGTTTTTAGAGTCTCTGCTGAACTGTTTTTAGTTGTTTTTTGATCGAGTCTGTACCAGGATTTATATTGCTTGGACTCTTGCATCGTTTTATTTTAAAGAAAAAAATCAGAAAAACCCAAGGAGAGTAAAAAATGTATGGATCTAAAAGGGGGGCTCCAACAAAAATAAAAATCAGAAAAAATAAAAATAAAAAGAATAAAAACCAGGTAAGTAAGAATCGAATAAAAAGGAAAAGGTTGGTGCCTGAAAATGAAATAGAAAAGAAAAGAAATAGTTCTACCACTTAGTATTTTGGTGAAAACCCGAAAGGGCGCCGAGATTTACATTGCTTGTGATTGATTCCATTGATTGCTTATTTACTGGCGTCGGAGACATAAGAAGGGAGTTGAAGGATGTCTCGGGGTTTAGGATTCACCAAGGAGGGATAAGGAGTTAGTTTTAGCCTATTATTCCTTTGTTATTGAGCTTATTATTATCCATACTTTGCATGCTCACCATTTCACTAGTTTTTTCAGATTTTTGCTACACATTATTGGCGGTTGTATTAGATTCTAGAATTAGATTTCTATTTCTTGGAGTTTGATGCATATTGTTGTGGTTGTGCTATGCAGATTTTTGAATTAGGATTGGTGGTTGTGATGTATGGATTGTTATTATTATCTAGTTGTTTAGGACATTACTTGAAGAGAAGGAATAAGAAGTGTATAAGCGAGTGGGAGACTCGATTTTATCTTCATTATGATATATTTATATACCCTTACCCTTAGAGGAGATTAGGATTCCACTTGTGCTTAAAACGCACACCACTTGGTTCGATTTTACTATGGAGTGGTGACATATGAAGTGGAGAAATAAGGAGGGTTTTGGGTAGGACATCTCGGAGACATAAGAAGATAGAT
This sequence comes from Phyllobates terribilis, assembly GCF_046119375.1. Taxonomy (NCBI): domain Eukaryota; kingdom Metazoa; phylum Chordata; class Amphibia; order Anura; family Dendrobatidae; genus Phyllobates; species Phyllobates terribilis. The sequence goes on along the minus strand of NW_027367934.1, from coordinate 42,949 downwards.
CGGAGTTAGGTTAGTACTCGATACACTTGGAGTTTGAAGTATAGTCGCTAGCAAGCTTTTTCTACACTTATTATAGACCTTTGTGCTATTAGGAGGAGTAAGTCTTATTTTGCTTACTCGAGGACGAGCAAGGTTTAATTGTGGGGAGTTTTGATAGGAGCTTATTATATGGTGTTAACTAGCGACTATTAGCGTAGGATTAGTGGTGTTCAGGTGCTTATTGAGTGGTATTCCCGGAATCCGATATGGTGCTCATTTATGGATTTGCGGGATGCTCATAAGCGGTATTTTGTGGTTTTATTATGGAGATCGTGTTTGTACTCACTTTTAGTGCATTTGGGATGGAGCTAGAGAGAAGGATACCACACCTACACCCATGGAGAAGCCGAGAGGCGAAGCCGAGCTGCCTCGAAGCTTATAGAAGACCGAAGACCAGTTCGAGAGAAGACGTCACGACCGAGAGGAGGTGTCGCGACCGAGATCCAGCTTCAGAGAAGAAGTCACGACCGAGACTATATGTCGCGATCGAGACTTAGCCTCAGTAGAAATGTCTCGACCGAGACCATCCTGTCGCGATTACGACTTTTGCCGACCCTGAGGACTGGATTCAGATCGCGATCGCGACCCACATGTCTCGATCGCGACTCGGAGACGGACCGTCCCAAATTGCAGATTTTATCCGAGATTCAGATTTGTTTTTCCCTATTTTATTAGTTATTTTGATTATTTTATTTTCCTTTCACTAGATACTATATAAACCTTTAGAAATTAGGTTAGATGAGACCTTTGATTCTCTTCACAACTTCATCCTTAGAAAATCAGTAGCCAAGAAGAAAGCTTTCACCTTTGTGCCACTTTCATCATCCTCCCTGGTTAGTTTCATCCATAATTATGTATTGCTTTAAATTGGCTATGCCTGGCTAAGATCCTCTTAGTTCACTCTTATGTTGAAGCCATTATTCTAGGAAATGTTTGTGAGAATTCTTATGTTATTGTTCTAAGTTTAATTCAGGATTGTTTTATGATCTCTTGTGCTTTATTGTCTATTGATTGATCTTGATTTTATCTAGGTGTACAACTAGGTTGATTATTATCCATCATATTGCTAGGCTTGATAATTCTTTTAAAAAGTCTTGTCTTTTAGGTAGCAATCAGAATTTGCATAGACTATTTGCGAATGCTTATTTTGTAGAGATTATAAACCTGTGTCGAGTATCGGCTATTTGCCAATGGTATTGCATAGGCCTACTTATCTTTGATCTTTATGCTATTGCGCTTTTGAACCTTGGGATTTCCTTGGTTATTGCTTACAATAAGGCTTTCTAGGACTATTTGGACTAGTTACTACTTACGAACAAAGAGTAGGGAAACCGGATTAGATAATTAAGAATATAGGATTAATAGAATTCGATGATCAACTTTCCATAAGAATAATGCGCTGATACTAAAGGAGTGAGCTTTCCATCGTTATTGTTTACAAACTCAACATTTATTGCTTTATTATTGCTAGTTTAGAATTACAACCAAAATCCCCCTAGTTACTACTAGGTAACACAATAGAAATAGGCTATCGTTGTGGCTTTCTTGGGATTCGACTCCGACTTACCACTTTACTAGTGGAATTGTTTAGTTGGATATCTTTGATAGGAACAACGACCGTTTTACGCCTGTCAGTAAGCGTGTTGATAACACTTATCTATTTGATCACAACGTTTCCCCAGCTAGACAGATGTGACTCGCCACAATCAAGGAGCAGACAAATCTATGGAACCAACGCATGGGACACACAAGCTTACATCTCCTACACAAGCTTCAATACAAAAGCCTTGTCCGGTCTCCCTCGAATTAAGCCAGATTCAATGACTTCATGCTTAGAGTGCTCAATGTCCAAAGCGACTAGATTTTCTTTTCCACTAAAGAAGGTAGTGTCCACCAAAGTGCCTCTAGAACTCATTCATATGGACTTATGTGGACCACTATGCATTCAAAGAAAAGGAGGTAATCACTACATCTATGTTTTAGTTCATGACTACTCTCGCTTCACTTGGACTCTCTTCCTTAAATCTAAGGGTGAAGCATTTGATGCTTTTCACAACTTAGCTCTTCTTTTGGAAAAGAGTTTGGGTCTCCTTATTCATGCAATTTGCTCAGACAATGGGAAGGAATTCAAGGATAGTGAGTTCCTCACATTTTGCCAAGGCAAAGGGATTGAGAATAATTTCTCATCGCCCTAAACTCTTTAACAAAATGGTGTGGTTGAATGCAAGAATAGAACCCTGGAAGAAATGGCTAGAGCTATGTTGCTTTCCAGCGTGTTACCATCACATTACTAGACACAAGCTGTTAGCACAACGTGTTATATAATTTCTCATCTCCCCGAACTCTTGAGGAGGATGTGCATGAAGAAGATGCAGGTACGAGAAGTGTCAACCTTTTGACGAACAATTCCTAAGAACATGTTGATTGTTTGTGTTGTTGGTTTGTTTTTAAATCCGGTTCAAACTCTTTTAAGAGCTGGTTTTCTATGTGGTTTTATGTGTGTTTTAGGGGCCGGTTCATATCCATTAAAGGGCCGGTCCATGCTACTCCTTTTAGGTTCGGTTTATTTGTTTTTTTATTAGGAGAACCGGTTCACCCTTCCATTAAAAGGGCCGTCCACTTTCGTTTATATTCAGACTTCTTTGATTAATGCAAAAGCTTCCTTTGGCAGTCAAAACACTCCAATTGAACGTAGAGAGGTCTCATCCATTGTGTGAACGATTTATGTTGGTTTTGATAGTTCTTGTCATGTTCTTCGAAGCTTGGTGATTGTGAAAAACACAAGCCTCCTCAACGTGTGCCTCAGATCATTTGGAGCCCTTGATGTGTGCTGTTGTAGAAGGTCTGGTCTTGAATCGGTAGGTGAGTTCAATTGTCTCTTGAGCAATTTGGGTTTCTCTATATGATCTCTGGGTTTAACCTTAATTCTATCTCAATTCCATTTCGATTCCTTCACTTTCTCTAAATCTGATTTGTTGTTAAGCACATCATCTAGATCCATCAAAACAGACTAATGAGCTAATCAAAGGACGTACACCCAATATCTCAAACCTAAATGTGTTCAGATGTAAGTGTTATGTTAATAAAAATGGAAGGGATTCTTTGGATAAGCTTGATGCCATGAACGATGAAGCCATATTCTAAGGCTATGCTCCAAATAGCAAGGCATACAAAGTTCTTAACCAACAAACAATGAAGATAGAGGACATCCTTCATGTAAAATTTGACGAGAACCTTCTTGATTCTACACCAGCTACAAATGATGATCCATTCTTAAAGGTTAGTAAATCCTCTTCTTCTATTCCTTTCTCCTCTTCCTTTCAAGTAGTGAAGATGAAGAGGATGAGGATACTGGTATCGCTTCAAACATTGGAGTTATCCCTAATGTCGCTGAAGATGCAGAAAGTCCAAACCCTACTAGTTCAGGTACACCTGAGGATTCAACGGATATGCCTACCTCTCAAGCGATACCTGAGGAAGCTCAAGCAAGTCTTGGAGATGTCGCTGAAAGCTCAGCTACAGTAGCGCAAAGCAAGAAAACCATTCTAACTCTTCCAGACTCGACTCAGGTAGAAGTGCGTACTTGTCAACTACTGAACGACCATCCATTGCGGATATAATATCTTCGTATGAATAAGGTACACAGACTCGCTCTAATGCTCAATACCAATATTCTAATTGTGCCTTTGTCTTGCTTCAGGAACCAAAGAATATTGCTCAAGCACTTCTCGATCCAAATTGGGTCATTTCAATGCAAGAAGAGCTTTAAGAGTTCAAGCGAAACGAAGTATGGCATCTTGTACCAAATCCAAATGATAGAACAATCATAGGCACTCGATGGGTGTACAGGAACAAGTTGGATGACGGAGAAGAAGTGATGCAAAACAAAGCCAAATTAGTTGCTCAAGGCTATAATCAACAAGAAGGTATAAAATTATGATGAAACTTATGCACCTGTTGCTCGCCTCGAAGCGATTCAAATGTTGATTTCCTACACTTCACACAAGGAATTCAAGCTATTCGAAATGGATGTAAAAATAACCTTCCTCAATGGTAAGCTTAATGAGGTAGTGTATGTTAAGAAACCACCTGGATTTGAGGATCCAAACTTTCCAGAGCATGTATATTTTCTAGACAAAGCGCTTTATGGGCTTAAGCAAGCTCCTCGCGCTTGGTATCAATGTCTCTCATATTACCTTGTCAGCAAAACTACAAGAAGGCTCTTGTTGACAAGACTTTATTCATAAGGAAAGTTTAAGGTGATGTGCTAATCGTTCAAGTTTATGTTGATGATATCATAATTGGTTCCAATAATATGCAGCTAGTTGAAGACTTCACGACAACGATGAGCTCAAAGTTCAGCATGAGCATGATAGGTGAGCTTCAATTTTTTCTATGTCTGCAGGTGAACCAGCTCAAAGAAGGAATCCAGGTACACCAACAGAAGTATATTAACAGGCGTTAAACGGTCGTTGGCCCTATCAAAGATAATCCAACTAAATACTCCACTAGTGAAGTGGTAAGTCGGAGTCGAATCCCAAGGGAGCCACAACGATAGCTTATTTCAATTGTGTTACCTAGTAATAACTAGGGGGTTTTCAGTTGTAAAACTAATCTTGCAATAAATAAAATGTAGAATGTTGGATTTTTTAAACTTATAACGATGGAAAGCTCACTCTTTTAGCATCAGCGCATTATTCTTATGTAAAGTTGATCATCGAATTCTATAAAAGTTATGTTCTTTATATAAATAATCTAGTTGTCCTACTCTTTGTTCGTAAATATCAACTAGTCCAAATAGTCCTAGAAACCCTTGTTGTAAGCAATACCCAAAGAAATCCTAAGGTTCAAAACCGCAGCAGCATAAAGATCAAAGATAAGTAGGCCTATGCAATACCATTGGCAAATCGCCGATACTCGACACAGGTTTATAATCTCTACAAAATAAGCACTCGCAAATAGTCTATGCTAATTCTGATTGCTACCTAAAAAGACAAGACTTTTCAAATCGAATTATCAAGCCTAGCGATATGAATGAATAATAATCAACCTAGTTGGCCACTTAGATAAAATCAATATCAAACAATGACAATAATCACAAGAGAATATAAAACAATGCTGAAATTATAATTAGAACATAAACAATAGAATTCTCACAAACAATTCCTAGAATAATGGCTTCAACCTAAGAGTGAACTAATAGGAACTTAGCCAGACATAGCCAAGAGAAAGCAATACATAATTATGGATGAACTAACCAAGGATGAATGTAGAAGATGGCACAAAGGTGGGAGCTTTCTTCTTGGCTGTTGAATCTCTAAGAACTAATTTGTGAAAGTGACAAAAGATAATTCTAACCTAAAAACTAAAGGTTTATATAGTATCTATCCTCTAGGAAATAAAATAAGTGAAAATAAAAGATAAATTAGGGAAAAACTGATAGAAATTCGGACTAGATCTGCAATTGGGCCAGTCTGTCACCGTGGTCTCGGTCGAGACTTTGTCCCAGTCACTCAGAATCGGCGCAGCTCTCGATCACTACCTCCAAGTCGCGGTCGAGACTTTAATGTCGAAGCAAAACCTCGATCGAGACATTTGGGTCTCGGTCGTGACTTTTATGTCGAGGCTGAATCTCGATCGAGACTTTTGGGTATCGGTCGAGACATCTTCTTCGTCGCTCTTTCTCGTCGTGGCGCCTCCTCTCAGACTGGTCTTCGGTCTTCGGTCTTCTATAAGCTTCCGAGGCAGCTCGGATTCGCCTCTCAGCTTCTCCATGGGTGTAGGTGTGGTAGTCTTCTCTCTAGCTCCGTCCCAAAATGCACTAAAGGTGAGTACAAACAGGATCTCCATAATAAAAACCACAAAACAACGCTTATGAGCATCCTGCAAATCCATAAGTGAACATCATACCTGATTCCGGAAATACCACTCAATAAGCACCTAAACACCACTTATCCTATGCTAATAGTCGCTAGTTAACACCATATAATAAGCTCCTATCAAACCGCCCCACACTTAAACCTTGCTCGTCCTCGAGTAAGCAAAATAAAACTCAATCCTCCTAAAAAGCACAAAGGTCTACAGTAAGTGTAGAGAAAGCTTTCTAGCGACTATACTTCAAACTCCAAGTGTATCGAGCACTAACCTACTCCGATCTATCTCCTTATGTCTCGGAGATGTCCTACCCAAAACCCTCCTTATTTCTCCACTTCATATGTCACCACTCCAATACAATAGTAATATTCAAACCAAGTGGTATGCGTTTAAGCACATGCGGAATTCCTAATCTCCTCTAAGGGTAAGGGTACATAAATATGACATAGTAAGGATAAAATCGAGTCTCCCACTCGCTTATACACTTCTTATTCCTCCTCTTCGAGTAATGTCCTAAACCACTAGATAATATGATAAATCCACAAATCACAACCACCAATCCTAATTTAAAAATTCTGCATAGTACAACCACAACAATATGCATCAAACTCCAAGAAATATGAATCTAATCCTAGGATCTAACACAACCGTCGATAATATGTAGCAAAACTAATAAACTAATGGAATGGTAAGTATGCAAAGTGTGGATAACAATAAGCTCATAAGTAGAGAGATAAAAGGCTAAAAACTAACTCCTTATCCCTCCTTGGTGAATCCTAGAACACGAGACATCCTTCAACTCCCTTCTTATGTCTCCTGCGCCAATATATATGCAATCAATAAAATCAATCACAAAACAAAGTAAATCAGGCGCCCTTTCGGGTTTTCACCAAATTCTAAGTGTTAGGATCTTTTCTTTTCTAATCATTATTTTTCAGGCACCAACCTTTTCCTTTTTATCCATTTTTGCTTGCCTGGTTTTTATTCTTTTAATTTTTCGTATTTTTTTGAATTTTTTCGTTTCTTTTTCGATTTTTTTTCGTTTCTTTTTTTTTTAAACAAAAAATAATGCAAGAGTTCAGGAAAGGAAAAATCCGGTACAACAGTAGAATAACAAGATACTAGCAAAAAACACCTAACAAGTCAACTCCTCTCCCCACACTTGAATCGCGAATTGTCCTCAATGCAGCCAAAGAGGACACCTAAAAAGGGAAGAGGAAGAAAACACCCCGATCTACCATCGTCGTCGTCGAAGGTAGTGTCTTGTTGTGGTCTAGATTTGGTGGTCGCGATCGCGAAAACTCTACTGGGACGATATCTCGATCGTGATTTGGTGGTCGCGATCGCGACATAGACAGTTTCGGGAAGTTGTGTCGGTTTTACTTCTCCAATGGCTTCCTTCCTTGCTGGCTCCGCGTGTTTTCCTAAAAACAACAAAAACAAAACAAACTAATGGGATTAACGTTAGTAAAAATCCCTCGGGTTGCCTCCCGATCAGCGCCTTAGTTAACGTCGCGGCACGACGTACTGCTCTACGTAATTCAGCCATGTTCACTTGATCCTTTCCGGATCGCATCATCTAACAACATCTTCTTGAATTATGGATGGAAAGGTTTGAACCTTAGACCATTCTCTTCCTTTACCACCCATACTTTTCTGGGTTTGTTTTCCTTTTGCTCTTCCCACTCTTATTTTTGCCTTTGTCCTTTGCTTTTGCTTTTGCTTTCTTGGCAACCTGCACAACAGCTTTAGCAGGTTTCTTTTCCTGTGTGGTTAGCGAGGTGGGGCCACTGCCCAAAACAACATTTGATCCTAGCTCGGGAAATTTAATAACATCATTTATGCAAAATACTGAGCTATCATCCATGGGTTGTGTCGCAGTCCCAAATATATTAAAGTTAACAAAATCCCCATCAAACTCGAGCGTAAGCGCCCCAGTATCTAGATCTAGCTTAGTTTTGCCTGTCCGCATAAAAGGTCTACCTAGAAGGACAGGCACAGCCGGCGTATCATGAGTATCATCTAGCACATAAAAATCTACAAGGGATACAAGGTCCTGTACCCTAACCAACACATCTTTGACTAACCCTTGCGGGTAAATCATAGACCCGTCAGCTAACTGAAGCACAATCCCTGTCTTACTCATACATCCTAAACCTAATGATTCGTACACTGAGTAAGAAAAAACATTAATGGAAGCTCCTAAGTCCAACATGGCTCTATCAATTTGAGTTTTACCTATAGTACAAGGGATACTTACCATTCCTGGATCTGCGTGCTTCGTAGCTATCCTTGCCTGGATGGCCGCAGAGACCCTTCCGCTGACCTGTACCTTCTATCTTCCTTGCAGCTTCTCATTCGCCTTTGTAGTGCACATATCCTTTAACCGCGTAGCATAACGAGGCATATTCTTGATGAGCTGGAGTAGATGACTGTTACCCTTACATTTCCCAAACTTCTTGAAGATCTCATTGTAATCCCGAACATCATCTTCTGGAAGTCGCGGTCGAGACATAGGGTCGCGGTCGAGACATTTTATGGCAAAATTTTCGTATTCTGGATCACCGCCTTCTCGATCGAGAGTTTGGAATCGCGATCGATATTTCTCCTCGGGGCTAAAGTCTCAACCGAGACAACTAAAGTCTCGGTCGAGACATTCTTGTCTCGGTCGAGACTTTCTTGTCTCGGTCGAGACATCTCCTCGGGTCTAAAGTCTCGGTTGAGACTTTCTTGTCTCGGTCGAGACATCTCTGCAGCCTCTTCCTCCTCGTTCTTTTCAATGTCCCTTTTCTCTCCTAGCGTCGAGATTACACTCACATTCTCTCTTGGCGCTGCTACGGCTTGTGATGGCAACTTCCCCGAGCTTTGCTGTTGAAGGTTATTGACCGCTTCCGCTATTTGAGCAGCCTGTTTTTCTAAATTCCTTATGCTAGACTCCGTCGTTTGGACATGGGCGGTAAAGTGTTTGGTCAAGGACGCGAGCATCTCCTTCAGCGATGGTTCGTCGGCTTGTGGTGGGTGTGGCGCACGGTATTGGTTGTTGTATTCATACGACCTATTATGCGCCCCAGAGGAGTCTCCCCATCTAAATCCAGGATGATCGCTACCTCTCGGATTGTAGTTGTTCTCTCGCTGATTGTAGTTATTGTTGTTGTTTTCATAGCGAGGTCGGGAAGGTCCGAAACCCCCTACGGCATGTACTTCAGCGATGGTCTGGTCCTGGAGCTGCGGGCACATGTCTCTAGGATGACTCTTGTCCGCACAAATACCACATACTCTCGCAGGTCTCTGGTTTCCGATGGCAATGTTCTTGATCATACTCTTCACCGCTATCTCACTTTCCTATTCAGGCTCTTTGGAGCTCACAACATTGGCTCCTCTCCTCGTGTACGTCCTCCCAAAGCTTCTCGTTCCTTCCGCGATCTCATTTAATCGTGCTCTAGCTTCGGCGGGAGTCAAATTCAGCACACTCCCATTACATGCAGCGTCAACTAATCTCCTCTCATTGTCTAGCAACCCATTATAGAGGTGGGTCACCAAATCTTTCTCCTCAAACCCGTGAAATGGGCAGCTCGCACAAAGTCTCACGAACCTCTCAACGTAATCATACAACGTCTCAGCGTCCTGCTGTTCCACCATTACTATCGCTCTTTTCAATGCAACCGCCTTCTTGGACGGGAAATACTTGTTGAGGAAGGCTTTGTGAAGTTTCCCCCAGTGTCAATACTCCCGGTGGGTAGCAAGTAATACAACTGGCGCGCGGTATCTTTCAGCGTGAGACCGAAAGCTCTCATCTTGATTTGCTCATCTATGACATTACTCGGCTTGCTGCAGCTTCAGATGTCGTGGAACTCACTAAGATGCATGATCGGGTCCTCCCCAACCAAGCCATGAAATTTAGGTAGCAAATTGATGAATCCGGTCTTTAGTTCAAAAGTAACGCCGACATTCAGGGCAGGCAGCGTCACTCATAAGTGTTGTTGCGTCAAATCAGGGTCCGTAAGCTCTCGCAATGTTTTGACCGCCATTGATTCAATTACTAGATTCTACAGGGATTGTCGCAGATTTTGCAAGTGCGTCGACTCTATCTCTGGAATGAAATCAAGCAAATCTGAATTAGTGGCTCAAGTGTGAACCATAAGATAGGTCCACACCAAGATAACACAAAGAGAAACAAACTTTAACAGTTGGCTCCCCGACAACGGCGCCAAAATTTGACAGGCGTTAAACGGTCGTTGGCCCTATCAAGATAATCCAACTAAATACTCCACTAGTGAAGTGGTAAGTCGGAGTCGAATCCCAAGGGAGCCACAACGATACCTTATTTCAATTGTGTTACCTAGTAGTAACTAGGGGGTTTTCGGTTGTAAAACTAATCTTTCAATAATTAAAACGTAGAATGTTGGATTTTGTAAACTTATAACGATGGAAAGCTCACTCTTTTAGCATCAACACATTATTCTTATGGAAAGTTTGATCATCGAATTCTATAAAAGTTATATTCTTTAAATAAATAATCTAGTTGTCCTACTCTTTGTTCGTAAATAGCAACTAGTCCCAATAGTCCTAGAAACCCTTGTTGTAAGCAATAACCAAAGAAATCCTAAGGTTCAAAAGTGCAACAACATAAAGATCAAAGATAAGTAGGCCTATGCAATACCATTGGCAAATCGCCGATACTCGACACAGGTTTATAATCTCTACAAAATAAGCACTCGCAAATAGTCTATGCTAATTCTGATTGCTACCTAAAAAGACAAGACTTTTCAAATCGAATTATCAAGCCTAGCGATATATATGAATAATAATCAACCTAGTTGGCCACCTAGATAAAATCAATATCAAACAATGACAATAATCACAAGAGAATATAAAACAATGCTGAAATTATAATTAGAACATAAACAATAGAATTCTCACAAACAATTCCTAGAATAATGGCTTCAACCTAAGAGTGAACTAATAGGAACTTAGCCATACATATCCAAGAGAAAGAAATACATAATTATGGATGAACTAACCAAGGATGAAGGTAGAAGATGGCACAAAGGTGGGAGCTTTCTTCTTGGCTACTGAATCTCTAAGAACTAATTTGTGAAAGTGGCAAAAGATAATTCTAACCTAAAAACTAAAGGTTTATATAGTATCTATCCTCTAGAAAATAAAATAACTGAAAATAAAAGATAAATTAGGGAAAAACTGATAGAAATTCGGACTAGATCTGCAATTGGGCCGGTCCGTCACCGTGGTCTCGGTCGAGACATGTAAGTCTCGGTCGAGACTTTGTCCCAGTCACTCAGAATCGGCGCAGCTCTCAATTGCTACCTCCAAGTCGCGGTCGAGACTTTCATGTTGAAGCAAAACCTCAATCGAGATATTTGGGTCTCGGTCGAGACTTTTATGTCGAGGCTGAATCTCGATCGAGACTTTTGGGTCTCGGTCGAGACATCTTCTTCGTGGCTCTTTCTCGTCGTGGCGCCTCCTCTCGGACTGGTTTTCGGTCTTTGGTCTTTTATAAGCTTCCGAGGCAGCTCGGCTTCGCCTCTCAGCTTCTCCATGAGTGTAGGTGTGGTAGTCTTCTCTCTAGCTCCGTCCCAAATGCACTAAAGGTGAGTACAAATAGGATCTCCATAATAAAAACCACAAAACAACGCTTATGAGCATCCTGCAAATCCATAAGTGAACATCATACATGATTCCGGAAATACCACTCAATAAGCACCTAAACACCACTAATCCTATGCTAATAATCGCTAGTTAATACCATATAATAAGCTCCTATCATATATCAAAGATCTTTTTAAGAAATATGGTATGGAGAACAACAAGCCACTGGTAACACCTATCTCCACCACCATGAATCTAGACGCCGATCTAAATGGTGCTAAGGATGATGCGACCCTATACAGGGGAATGGTAGGCTCTCTTATGTATATAACTACCTCCAGACCTGACATTGTTTTTGTAGATGGCTCGTGTGCTCTCTATCAGTCGGATCCAAGAGCTTTCCATCTCACTAACGCAAAGTGAATCTTTCTCTATCTAAAAGGGACTCTGGATCTATGTCTATGGTACCCAAGAGGCGGTAGGTTACCTCTTATAGGATGTACTGATGTAGACTACGCCAGCTATGTGGTGGACATGAAAAGCACGAGTGGAATGGCTCAATATCTTGGCCCTTGTCTAGTGTCATGGGGCTCGAAGAAACAGAACTCAATTGCCATGTCTACAACTGAAGCTGAATATATAGTTATGGCCGCCTATTTCACTCAACTCTTATGGATTAAACAACAGTTGGCTGATTATGGGTTTCCTTTGGGTACGCTTTAGATTCTATGTGACAACACACGTGCCATCAATCTCTTTGAAAATCCCGTGCACCATTCAAGCTCCAAACACATTGATGTGCGGCATCATTTCTTGCGTGATCATGTTGAGCATAAGCAAGTCAAGCTTGTTCATGTATCTACAAAGAATCAAATAGATGATATCTTCACAAAAGCGCTTAACAGGTTACCTTTCTTAAATCTCTTGATTTAGCTTGGTCTTATTCCTCTTAACTAGACCATTTCTCCACTCACTGTAAGTTCCCTCTACATTGGCTAAGTTCTAGCATACTTTGTCTTCATCAGGGACTATAGCTGGGATGCGCTTTCATGTCTTTGCTTGTTTACTTGCTTTATCTGAATAAGATCTATCTAGCTTGATGTGTATATTGATGCAAACTGAGTCCTATTCTCTATATCCATTGCATGCACTTCTTTTTTCCATAAATAGAAAGTGGTGATCATCTTCTTTCCATGCTATTAACTTCTAGATATTATCCACTTCTACAGTTCCCCTAAGCTGGGTTTAATGACATGCTTCCTAATTCCCTGCATACCCCTCAACATGAAGTGTTCATTCTAGTGACAAAGAGCCAATTATCTATTATATGCACATGCTTATTACATGAAATATCTGAGTGTGTTTTATCCCCCCGAAATATGAATTTTTCCCCTTAGTTGCGCTTTGATTTTCACGACGAGCACTTTTTATTGCATCACATCTAAAGAATGAGCTTACATGTTCCCAATACTAGTAACTAAGAGCCATTTGTCCGAGCGCATGATGAATACACTACCTCGAAGCCAAGCGCAACTTGCTTACATCTAGTGCAATCAGGCAAGGTGTTGTTCACAGTGAATCAAGTCAGCTGATAATAGAGCAACGTGGTGATCATATATATCTATTTCAGTCTCGCTTCGAAGTCAGAAGCTCGAGACCAGTGCCAAGCTACTCATAATTCTAAGGCACCCAGACAACGAAGCCATGTGAGGACTAATTCAAACATTTGGTAAAAGCTGGTGAACATACTGAAGAAGAAGGTGATTTGAGTTGATGCTCTTATGTGCTTTCTGACTATTATTGCGTGCCAATTTGCTAGAAATGTTAGGCTACCAGCTATAAAAGGCGTAAGGTTATTATATATATTCAGTATGCCTTTGATTGATTATAGTGCTTTGCATGCTTCATGGTTACAATCTCGCTTTACTGTTCTTTGACTGATTTTGCATGTTTTCAAGTGAAGTTTGACTGAGTAGTTTACTTTAGTTCCCTTTTGTCAAATTAAGTATGAATTTTTTGATGATGCCAAAAGGGGAAAATAAACAGGTTTTGACAAGTGAAGGATTGAGGTACATTACTCTTCCCAGTCATCGAAATTAAGAAGATATTAGACCGGCTTGATCTAAGCGGGAACAAAGGTATACTCGCTAAGTGTTTGTAGCGAGATATTGAGCTTATTTGTTATATCTGAAAGTACTTAATTATTGTATATCTATGGATTAACTGAGTAAGCTTTGAAATTTTATGGGCTTAATAGTTTAAGGGTTCGTCATCATCAAAAAAGTGGAAATTGCTGGTTTGAGGTAGAGTGTGTAACTAGCTAGCTCAAACGTTCCGCTTGTTTTATCGATAGCAAACCTAAGTATTTGATGTTCATTGTGTGTTGTAATCTAATCAGATATAGCTCGAGGAATTATGAGAGTTGTTTTGACACAAGAAGACCATCTGATTCCACGAGGAGACCAGCTCTAAGGTTTATCGGGAAAAATGAATCTCGCCAAGGCAGAATAAGACTTGCAGAGAAGGAATAAGAAGTCAGAAGGACTAGCTTTAAGCGGGCAAGAGTCGATGTAAATCTAGTTGACTGCGCTTCGGAGAAAAGAAAGCACATACAAGCAATAAAGCGAAAAGCGAGAGTCTACGAGTGGAATTTTTCACAAGCGCATAGAGGATTTGGTCAAGTAAAGGGAAGTCCGTTGAAGCTACAACTTAAGGGAAATGGAAACAACAAGGAGTTTGTTAGGATTTCTAATTTTGGTTAGTGGATGGACGGGGATCACCAAGGTGGACAAATCAGACGCGCTGAAGGGTGAGGATTTCAAACGTGGATGATCTGAAGAATCAAGAGAAGAAGCACAAAGCGATAGAGGGCGTTGATGCATTTCCGGAGCGCAAATGATCACAAGGATCGCTGAGGTGGATTTCTTCATTGTCACTTGATAAAGATTTTCTAGCCTTAGTGTTTAAGTTAGAAATACTATATAAGTGTGCATTAGATGTTGTTAGGAACACGAGTTTATTCATAGAGAGCTTAGAGAAGAGCTAAAGCGAGTAAGCATAAGAGATAGCTAGAGAAAAAAGCTATTAGGAACTTAAGTCGTTGTGAAGAGAGCTAGTGTCTAAAGCACCTGAGAGCTTGATAGAAAGATATTGCTTGTATGTGCTGAATGCAACTTGTATTGTGAGAGAGAATTAATTTGAGCTAGGAGTAGCTTAAGTGTGTAATTGCTCTTGATTAATATACATTTAGTGGTGAGTTTTATCCCGGGCTTGTTAGAAGCTTAGGGTTCTCATCTTGGAAAAAGCATTGCATTGAGCCGAGGTTTTTCATTCATATTACTAAGTCATTATTGTAGCTAATCTCTCATTCCGCAACTCTAACTCTTTAGCTCAATAGCTATTAGAGTTAATCTTTGAGATTAGGCTATCTTACTTGTGTTTTCATTATATACATCTTAAAACACTTTAAGCGAGCCGATCAAAATCACTCGATCCTACACAAGGGTTCAATCATGTGGGTCTAAGAGCCATGTGATCCATCACATTAAAGGTTATGATGGAAGATCCTTATAAGGATGCGTTATTCCATGTCTTAGATGCTGACACCTCTTATAACGCCTTACTTGGACGACCTTGGCTTCATGCTAGCAAGTCCATCGTTTCTACTATTCATCAATGCTTGAAGTACACTGATGATAATGGAAATGAAAAGACTATACAAGTAGATTGAAATTCCTTTCATGGATAAAGTGTTAGATATACCTATGAAAAGTTTTATAAGTCGGTCAAGTTTGAGCCTAAGGCATTAGTGTCAAAAAATGACGGTGAAAAAGGGTCTCAAGAAAATGAGGGACCGATTAATGCCCATTTGTCTCGTTTTTCTTTAAATAGGAAAAATGAAGGAGTAAATGTGCGTCCTAACGTGTTGGTCAAATATGCACCGAAGGATAAGAGGGAGAGTGGTGAAAAACCATTGAGTTTTGTCGAGAAGGTTATGCATCCCTTGAAGACAAGCTACACATTTCCTCTCCGGAAAATTGACCAATCAATACCCAAGAAGACATTGATGATTCACAAATTCTCTGGTGAGAAAAGGAGAGTGGTGTTGCAAGCTAAATCTTCTACATCTATCACCAAGTCTTTCCCTCTACAACCAAATAAGTGGTTTAAAAATGGAGGAGAGAAGACCATATTCTTCCTTTAAGAAGAAGTTTTTCCTGAGCCTATCAACAAGGATTTACTCAAGGATTTGTGAGTTTCTAATGATAATGGTGTCTTCCTTGCAAGTTTTGAAGAGTATATTACCTTAAATCCAAAGGAACAAAATTTTTTCTTAGGAGAAGAAGAGAGAAAACCTCGAGTATCGGTCTATGATAGACGCAATACAACACCAAAACCTTCAGTGTTTAAAAGGCTTGAGTATGTGAATAAGCTGAAGAATAAAAAAATAAGATTAAAATCAAAGGTCATAAGAAGTGGAAGGTAAAAAAGAAGTCAATGTTCATTGAACAAAATGATGCATGAACACTGAATTTGAAGAGTTGAACACAACCTCCATTGTTCTCGAGGAGGGTTCAAATAATTTTGAAGCATCAGGATTTCATCAACACTACTCAACCAGCTCCACCGGAGTCGAAAGATGGTGTTAAATCCACAATTGATGAACCCCAAGAAATTAACTTGGGGTACGATGAAAATCTCAAGCTAGTTCTCGTTAGCAAACTACTAATTGGTAAGGAGAAGGTGATATACGAACAACTCCTTAAAGTGTACAAAGATGTGTTTACATGGGGATACCAAGATATGCCCGGTTTATATCCAAAGTTGGGATGCATAAATTGGCTATCTCCAAGAGAAGAAACCCGTAAAACAAGGGCAACGTTAGTTTTGTCCAGACTTGAGAGTTACGATAAAGGAGGAAGTGGATAAACTCATCACATCCGGTTTCATTCACGAGGTTCAGTATCCAAAATGGTTAGCCAATATTGTACCCGTGAAGAAGAAAAATTGCCAAGTTCGCATATGTGTGGATTTTAGGGATTTGAATGAAGCTTTTCCAAAAGACAAATTCCATTTACCCATAACCAAATTGTTGGTTGATTCCACTAATAGATTTAAACCGTTATCCTTTATGGATAAATTCTTTGGGTATAAGCAAATCAAGATGGACCCTGAGGATGAAGAGTTGACAACCTTCAAAACACCTCCAGACACCTTTTTGTTATATAATGATGCCATTTGGGATAAAGAATGACAGGGTAACCTATCAGATAGCTATGACTGTCATCTTTCATGATCTAGTCCATAATACTATTTAGTGTTACATAGATGACCTTGTAATTAAAACAAAATAACATGAATATTATCCAAGTGATCTACGAAAGATTTTTTATAGGTTGCACAAACACCAACTCCAGATGAACCCTTTAAAATGTCCTTTTGGTGTGTCGTCAGGCAAGTTTCTTGGCTTTATTGTTCAAGATCAAGGAACTGAAATTGATCAAGATAAAGTCAAGGCAATCATGGAAATGCCTCCTCGAAGGAATCTTCATGAGCTTCGAGGCTTACAAGGAAAACTTACATATATTCTGTTAGTTATATAAACTAGCCCCATAGTTCTTGTAACTGATAATGGCTTAGTTTTAATGATAACAAACTGCCTTATGAACTAATATGTGTATTGAATGAGATATCGTAGGAAATTGATAGGCCTTTGAGTTACTTAGAAAGTTTAAGATTGGAAAACAACGAGCTGAAGTGGGGACACAAGAGCGAGTCCAACGAGAAGAATAGCGCTCAAGGCACGTAACTAGGAGCAAGGGAACCGAGTGACATTGGAGGGGACCGAACAATAAAAGTGAAGGATCGAGCTGCAAAAGTAACACGCTACTCAAGTATGACGCGCTCAAGGGAACCAAAGACACTCAAGGGGACCGAGCACGTATATATGGAAAGAAATCTTCCAAGAGATAAAGAAGCAAAGATTTGATTTGCCAGAGATTTACCAGATTCGAGATCTTAGCAGTTGAAGCTAGTTTTTCATTATATTCGGCTAGTTTAGATTTAGTAGTTTATATATTACTATTTACATGATTTAAGAAAATTAGTCCCCGGTGATTATGCCATAGTATAAATAGCTTAGTTCATTTATCCTTAAATGTGGTTGTCAAACTAGAGAGAAAGATTTCATCTTGATTTAAAGCTTAGGCAATAGCTAGGAGAGTTTAGAGAAACTAAGAACTGTGTGTTCTCCTAGTAGTTGTAAGTCTTACAAGAAATCAAATCAACAAAGTTTTGGAAATAATGTGTTTGTTTGTTCTTAGTCTTGTATTTCCGCACAAAAGTTTCATCTTTAGTTAAACTAAGATCTTCATGATTCACAATTGGTATCAGAGCAGGATCCAATTCCAATATGGAAATGAAGAACTTAGAGTTCAACCTCGGCATGTCCCTCAACAAACCTCACCAACTTCGAGAAGGAGAACTTGATTGGTGGATGGCAGTTCACACGACGTTCATTCAAACCCAAGACTACCAATGCTGGAAAATCATATAGCTTGGAGACGAAGTCCTTCCATAGCTAAATGAGAGAAAGGATTGACAACCGGAGCACTATGCCAAAATGGAGAAGAACTCAAAAGATCTACAACTGATTCTATATGGATTGTCTCGCATAGACATTGACAAGGTCATTGGCATACAAGCGGAAAAAGATGTGTGGGAAGCTATCATCTCCATACAAAGAGGGAGCCAAGATCAGAAGGATACCAGAAAGTTCACACTTCAAAGGGATTTTTAGTCCTTCAAACAACTCCCTGGGAAAAGCGTGTCAGCCTGCCAATCGCGCTTCACTATTCTGATCAACAAGTTAACGGCCTCTGGTGTAACCATTCCCGCCTCTGAGCAGACACTGGCTGTTATCTACTCTATGAGAGATAAGTTCGAGCTCGCTCAACGAATCGCACTCATGTCTCCAGACTGCAAGAAGCTTCCAGTTGTAGACATATTTGGCAAGTTCTTAAACCAAGAGAACGCTGATTCACTAAAGGGCTTAAAAGTAAAAGAAGCCACTGGAACAACGCTGAATCTCACGAAGGTGCTGAGAATATGAACAGCAACGATGGTGAAGAAGACGAGGATGATGATACAGAAGTCGCTCTCATGACCAAGTTGGTTAAAAAGTGGTTTAAGAAGAGAGCTGGACCAGGAGAAGCATCATCATCGGCTCAGCGTGATCTCAAGAAGTATACATGCTATAACTGCCAGGAAAAACGGACATCTTGCTAAGATGTGCACCAATCCAAAGGTAGAGGCCACCGAGAAGAAGGCACTTTTCCCAGCATGGCGAGAAGAAGATGATGAAGCTGACCTTCACGAAGGATTCCAAGGCAAATGTCTCAAGGCCAATGCAGAGGCACTTACTTCTAAGGTAAAAACTCCTGACTCTTTTCCTAATTTCTTAAATATGCTTGAAAAGAAAGACCTTATTAATTTGATTAAGGGGCTACTAGAAGATACTGAAGCTTTAGAATCCCAAATCACTGATATGAAAAGGAAGTTACTGAACTACGTAGTGAATGTCTAGACTTGTCCACTAGGTTAGCTGCCAAAGAAAAGGCCTTAGTAAAATCTAGGGAACTGAGTCTGATGAAGAAATCCTGCGAGGGCTGCAAGGGTAAGAAACCTCAAGGGGGGTCGTTAAAGGACTTAGAACTCAAGGTGGAAAGTGACTTAGGGATAATTCTTATGAAGATCACCTAATTAAATAAATCTGTTAATGAGAAAACCGTGAACCAAACTGTCTTTGTAAAAGCTAGACCTGGGTTAGAATATGACTTAGATTCCTCCAACTGCTCGAGTGCTAATGAAAAGCTCACCAGATAATTGAGTGAAAAAGCTGAGACCTTTGATAAGGCTATTCAAATCTGTAGAAGCAAGAATGAATTCTTAGAGAAAAAAGGTTAAGGCACTTGAACAACCATTAGGGGATGACAATCACTGGTTTCATGGGGAAAAGGCTCACAAGATGTATGTGAGCCAAGCCCAAGGGAATTCCACAAATATAATAGATCCCAAGATTAAGGATGGGAAGCCATTTAGAACTGAAAGGGAAAATACTGTTATGTGAAGTACAATGAAAGGTGCATATTTTATGGTAACAATGGACACCCTATACACTCTTGTAAGAAGAAGCGAGCGCTAAGTAAAAAGGCATACAAGTCACCCACTTGCGCTACATGTGAAGTGAGTATCTTGAATGAGGCTTCTTACTTAGCGTATGCCTCATCATCTAAAGGCCAAATGCTCGATTGTAGTACCCCTTCTCATACTAATCAGAAAACTAACCCACCCAGAAAAGCTGAGCTTCAATGGGTTCCAAAAGTTTGATTGCTTATTTACAGAGAAACTTGAGCAGCGGGAACAAATGGTACATAGATAGTGGTTGCTCATGTCACATGACTGGAGACAAGGAGAGACTACAGAGTTTTCAAGTATATGATGGTGGAAGTGTATCATTTGATGACAAGAGAGCTAGAGAAATCACTGGACATGGAAAGGTAAACCTCAACGACAAGATAGAGATCCAGATGGTGAACTTTATGGAGATTCTTCGCTACAATCTCTTAAGCATAGCTCAACTCTGTGATGAGGGCCCAAACGAGGTGACTTTTACTACCTCGAAGTGCCTTGTGAGAAATGCTATTGGGGAAATCATCCTAAGAGGGAAGCGAGTCAACAATACCTATATAATTGACTCCAGCTTCATCCCAAAGAGTCACCTTTGTCTCGCTACTATTGAAGATCAGACGGAATTATGGCATCAACGACTAGGGAACGTCAACCTTCATCTTCTACATAAGCTATGTGCAAAGGAGATAGTCCGTGCTTACCTCTCATCAAGATAGATAACTTGACTCACTGTGCCAACTGCGTCAAGGGAAAGCAAGTCAGAAGTTCGTTCAAAGCTAAGCAGAACATCACAACAAAGAAGCCCCTTGAGCTTCTTCATATGGACCTCTGTGGGCCAATGCGTGTTCAAAGCCCTGGTGGAGCACGCTACATATTTGTGATAGTTGATGACTTCTCTAGGTTCACTTGGACCTTATTCCTACGCTCCAAGAATCAAGCCTTCTCACGCTTCATCGAGCTAGTCGCTTTACTCGAGAATTCTCTATCTCTAAAGGTGCGCTCTATAAGATCAGATATGGAACTGAATTTGAGAATGGAGAGATGTTGATCTACTGCATTGAAAGAGGAATTGCTCACAACTTCTCAGCTCCTAGGACACCACAACAGAATGGAGTGGTTGAAAGAAACAACCGAACGCTAGTAGAGATGGTGCGTACCATGCTACTTCAAAGTGGAGTCACTCCCTCTCTATGGGCTGAAGCGGTAAACACTCCATGCTACATCACCAACAGAGCTCTTCTATGCCCCTCACTAGGCAAGACTCCATACGAGCTGTCAAGGGATACCCTCCAAGCATATCTCATTTTAGCGTATTTGGATGCAAGTGCTATGTACTGAACAATGGGAAAGACAACTTAGGTAAGTTCGATGCACGAAGTGATGAATCCATCTTTCTTGGTTATGTCCCAGCAAGCAAAGCGCATAAGGTGTTCAACCATCGAATAAGAACCTTCGAGGAGAGCATACATGTAGTGTTTGATGAAGGCACGTTCCACTCCTCTTCGTCAAACAACTTCAATCCATTCCCAGAATCGCCCCCTAAGAAGCTTCCTCATATATTGATCGAGCCCCTCCTCCTAAAGCCTCACAATCCACTCGCCCTTCCCTATACAGCCTCCGATCCCTCAGGCCCTAAGTTAGACAGTGACACGAAGGGTCTTCTAATTTAGACATTGTTCAGAACGCAGAGACTCCCACTAGATCTTTTCAACAACAAGGTGCTCATCCTCTAGAGAACATGCTCACCCCAGTCCATTCTGGGATTCACACTCGCTCTCGTGTAGCTCGACTAGCACCCCCAGAGACAATCGCTGAAGTACTTGATGAAGCAACTGAGGAAACCAGCCTTTGTGCCTTCAACGTCTTCGTCTCCCTTACTGAGCCTAATAACATCAAAGAATCCCATCCTTGATCCAGATTGGGTGGCAGCCATGCAAGAAGAGCTTCATGAGTTTGAGTGGAATAAAGTCTGGCGCCTAGTTCCTAAGCCCTCCAATTGCACCATCATAGGCACTCGCTGGGTCTTTCGCAACAAGCTCGATGATTCAGGAGTTGTGGTAAGGAACAAAGCACGTTTAGTAGCATAGGGATACAATCAACAAGAAGGGATCGATTATGATGAGAACTATGCTCTAGTTGCCAGATTAGAGGCAATTCGACTTCTTATTACCTTCGCTTCGCACAAGGGCTTCAAGCTGTTTCAAATGGACATGAAGACGGTCTTTCTCAATGGTGTGCACAATGAAGAAGTGTATGTGAAGCATCCCCCAGGTTTTGAGGACTCGACTCATCCAGAGCACGTGTATTTCCTGGACAAGGCTCTCTATGAGTTAAAGCAAGCACCAAGGAAATGGTAAGAGTGCCTCTCCGAGTACCTCCTCGCCAACAACTACAAAAGGGGAAAAATTGACAAGATGCTCTTCATCCAGGAACATAAGGGCGACATCCTAGTGGTTCGGGTATATGTTGATGATATCATTTTCGTTTCCACTAATATGTCGCTTGTAGAAAAATTCAAAGACGTGATGAGCAGCAAGTTCAACATGAGCATGATAGGGGAACTCAACTTCTTTCTTGGACTGCAAGTGGTGCAAAAGGATGAAGGCATTCAAATTCATCAACAAAAATACCTAATGGAGATCATAAAGAAGTTTGGGATGGGCAACAACAAGCCCCTTCACACTCCAGTGTCCATAGGCACTAAGCTTGATGCAGAGCTTAACGACCCCAAGGCAAATGAAACACTCTAGTATGGTAGGATCTTTAATGTACTTAACCGCCTCTACGGCCGATATTGTTTTTACAGTGAGTTTGTGTGCACGTTTCCAATCCGATCCACGGGAGTCGCACGTTGCTATTATCAAGCGTATCCTTCGTTAACTAAAAGGGACTGATAATCTTTGTTTACGGTACCCTAAGAACTGCGATTTTACCCTCGTTGGATACACAGATGCTGACTATGCAGGTTATTTCGTTGATCGAAGGAGCACCTCAGGTATGGCACAATTCCTAGGCCCTTGTCTTGTCTCTTGGGGCTCTCATAAGTAGAACTCGATAGCTGTTTCCACCATCGAGGTAGAATACATAGAAACAGCTTCTTGTTGTGCTCAACTCCTATGGCTCAAGCAACAACTCACTAACTTTGGCATATCGATGGGCTTAATTGAAATAAGGTGTGAAAACACAAACGCGATCAATATCTCAAAGAATCCTGTGCACCACTCTCGAACCAAGCACATTGACGTGCATCATCATTTCCTTTGAGATAATGTGGAGAAGAAGCACATCGAGCTTACCCACTGCAGAACTGAGGATCAAATAGCAGACATTTTCCCAAGACCTTGAACAAGGAACCATTCATCAAACTCAGAATTCATTTGGGCTTGATCCCCTTTCATTAAGCATCTCCTACCACGTAAGCCTCTTCGCTTGATCTTGTGTAAATTCGGTGCTTCTTTTAATCTTGGGAAATTAGGACTAATACGTGCGCGAACTAGCCTATACTCTTAGGGGTATTTGTCCTTTGCATGCTCTGTGTGATGCTAAATGATAAATGCTTAGTTAGGCCCTCTCTATGATTGCACTATTGCTTGCTAAAACTTGATCCATATGCATGCTATTCTTTTTCCATCCCTTACATATATGCACGATGATCGCTTCTTAACCCTATAATCAAGCCCCCCAGATATGATTCGGGCTTATAGGCCAGTCCCTTAACTTTGATCGTAATGTTACGTTCCCATGACCGTATAAACCACAACTGGGAATATTCATTAAGATGTCAAAAAGCCTACCTATATATACTTAGCACTTTCTGTTTATAAAAGAGCCTTTATGTCCCTTTATGTGTGTGAGATTATTATGTGCTTAAGCAAGTTAAATTATTCTACTAAGAATGGGAACTGAGACACAGTGTGTCAGTGTATGGGGACCGAGTAAGTATAAGAGATAACAAGCGCAGATTTTGAAACAACACGTCCTTGGGGACCAAGTACCCAAAATAGAGTGAAGCACAGATTAATTTAGGAACTGAGTATAGGGACCGACATGATTTTAGGGACCGAGCGTCTTAACGTTTGACTATCTTCTAGTCACTCATCACTCACCAGCTAATCAACGGCCACTTGCTTCTGTGATAAACGAGGCATCGCTCCAGATTTGTATCAGACCGCTGTGATTCGACCGTTCACCGCCATCCATAAATAGCCTCTCAGACCAGATTCAGCTCCCCTTCACCACCTTCACAAACTATTCACTCTCTACTTAAGCCCTCTCTCTCTCTCTCTCTCCCAATCACTCCTCTCTCACACCTTACTCGTCATCTCTCTCCCCCACACCTTTCTCAAACTCTAAAATGGCCAACCCCATGAACATTGATCCAGAGAAATGGGATGCGTTAATGATATTACAAGCTTTCATGGAAAGCGCATCCGCTGCCACCTCCGTTCCCCCATCCACCTCCTCTACGCAAGTCTCCATCGACCCAGCACCTCCAAAGCCTCTCTCTCCTATACCAGAAAAGGTGCCCAGTCCTCAGCCCTCATCATCACCACCTCCATCACCTACCGCTCATTCCATATCTCCGGCTCCTATAGAGGAAGACCAGCCCAACCCAGCGCCGATTCAAAACATCTCCTCCACCGAACACAAGGCTTCCTCCACTGACTCCACTGAACACACACCATGTTAGTTGAGCTTTAATCATCGTGTTAAAGCTTAATCTATTTCTCTTTGTTTTGATGATAACAAACTAATATGTTTAATCTCTTAGTGTTTTTAAGCCTTCCAGGTCATTGCCATATTTGTAAGGATGCGCTTAAGTCACTTAGAGATGCGCTTGACTGGTCACAGTCGCGCTTAACACCAAGCGGAGAAAGTAAGTTTCGCAAACGGTGTTTAATAAATCCATTCAAGACCAAGAAGTAAGAGTGATCGAGCTTCGAGGGCGTAGAGCCGCGCTTGAATGAAGTTGAAGAAAGTTGTCCACGAGGTTCCACTGAAGCTTAGGGTGTGCCAGAGCGCAGGACAACAAATCTAGACGCTGCGAAGGCTGGTAAGCGGGAGAGTGCAAGTTGCGTGCACAGGAAGATGCGAGAAGAACTTCACACTCTTGGGACGCTACTCCAGGGATCGCCAGCGTGGCAAGAGTTTGTTAGAGCTTAAAGCACACGGATTGCTTATGTGGCGTGGATCAACACATGGAGAACAAAACCAAATCACTCCAAGCCGTTGATTAATTCTGGTGAAGTGATCAAGGCACACGGATTCATGAGGTGGCATTTTATTTAGTCTTTGTTTGTTACACGGTTGAGCTATAGGGTTAGCTTAAGACTTGTGTATAAATAGAGTACTATTTCATTCACTTCAAGGGTTGCAAACGTAGAGAATATAGGAAGCTAGAGAGAGCTTAAGAGATATTTCGTTTGTAATCAGAGAGTGTTGAGAGTGCCTTTGTTCTTCAGAGCCGAACTGAGAGTATTGTAGAGAGAGTGCTTACGAGTGAGCTTCTTGGGTTGAAGCGAGAGATTGTAATCACTTCTTAATCAATACAAGTGTAGTGGTGAGTTTTATCCCGAGTCAGCTAGTGACTTAGGGTTCTCACCGTTTGGAAATTCTTGTGTGTGCAAATATAGGTGCGCTTTAACATCTTAAAGCGCGCTTTATTGTCTGTCTAACCTCTTCCGCATTTAAGGACTTTAGTAAATTCATTACTAACAGTTCATCAAAGGTTAAGCGCAAGCCAAGCATTCAAAGCGCAATTGAATCCTTGTTAAGCGCAACTAAGGCTTAATGAACCTTAGTGACAGAGAACAATAGCTGATCAAAACACGTGTTTTCTACTCTGGTAACGTGTTATTTCCAACAATTGGTATCAGAGCGACAGGTTAAGCTATTTGCACTAATCCTTTTACAGGTTCAAAAGGATTCTCAAGTCTAGAACAATGGCCAGCTTAAACCTCGGTATTTCTCTCGCCAAGCCCCATGTCCTTGTTGAAGGCGAACTTGAATGGTGGCTCACTATGACGAAGAACTACATCCAGCAAACGGACTATCAATGCTGGAAGATCATTGAAAAAGGTGATGAGAAGATCTCCGAGACGGATGACTCAAAATGGGAAGCAAAAGAGTACCAACTTATGGAGAAGAATGCTAAAGCGCGACAGCTCATTCTTAATGCCCTTTCAAGAAAAGATATAGACAAGGTAATGTCCCTTCCCACTGCTCAAGATATGTGGAAAGCTATTATTAACATGCACTCTGGCAGTGATGATATGAAGGACAACCGTATCTTTGAGCTTAATCGCGAGTTTTGCTCCATTCGAATGGGGGAAAATGAGCTCGTCTCTGATTATCATTCTCGGTGTCAAATACTGTATGACAAGATGCTTTCTGCTGGAATGGAGAAGAAAGCTTGGGAGTATTCTATGGCGTTCATTCATGGAGTGAACTCAAAGTATACTACCCTCAAGCAACGAGGAAAAACAATCAGAACGAGAGAACAAAGGGATGGCGCTCAAATTATATCGTGTTCTTCAAAAACTTGAAAATGATGAAGAAGGAGAAGACGATGATGATAGGGACGTTGCTATGATGACCAAACTTGTGAAAAAGTTTTTCAACAAACAAAAGCGCGACTCTACATATAAGCAGCGCGACCTCAGGATTTTACCTGTTTCAACTGCAATGAGAAAGGTCACCTTGCTAAAGCGTGCCCTCATCCTAAGGTGAATCCAGGATCAAGCTCAAAACAGCCCCCCAAGCAAGCCTTCGTCACACTTTGGGGAGAATCTGATGATGATTCGGACGATGGAGCGCAACCTGACATGTGCTTAATGGCTGGCGCCGCGTCCTGACTCAGACTCTGGCTCTGAGATTGAGGTAAATGATCTGAACTTGACATTCTTCCCAAGCGCAATCTTGTCCTCCTTCTAAAAGAGCTTATGGTTCAACATAAGTCTCTAGCAACTGATGCTAGAGCACGGCTTGTTGAACTCGATAATGCTAAGGAAGAACTGGTTGAGCTTTCTAAACATTTACATGACAAAAACACACTCCTCTCTAAATCTTGTGAAATTTGTCATGGTAAAGGGTTAGAAAGTAACTCTGTCTCAACCAAAGATGTTAAGCTTGATCAGATCATATCAAAGCTTGATGTTCTTACAAAGTTAGTGGAAACAAAGTTTGTTTCTCAAACAGGCTTTGTTAAAGCTAGACCTGGATTGGGTTATGACCCCCAGGAATCTTCCTCTTCCTCCATTCCTCCTCAAGCAAGTGAAATATCTTCTAAGATCAAATCACTTGAACAAGACCTAACTGCTTACAAGAGTGAAAACTCTCATTTGAAGAGCAGGATTAAGGTACTTGAGGAACAACCTTCAGAAACCAAAGAGTGGTTTCGTGGGGGAAAAGCGCATCATTTGTATAAGAAACAAGCGCTTACCCCAACTCAGCCTCCGTCTTGCAAAAGAAAGAATCATTTAGACCGGGAAAGGGCAAGTATGGTTATATAAGAGGTAACCATTACTGTACCTTTTGTGGTCAAAATGGACATGACTAGCGTGAGTGCAAAGACTTGAAGGTTCTTAAGAGTAAGCCTTATAAGTCAATGGCTAAAAATAAAGGCAAGCGTACACGTATTCAACAGTCCTCTGTTGAGCACGGTTGCGCTTCAGGACACAGAGGTGCGCTTCGTCCAGAGCGACCTCACATTGTGTTAGATCTGAACGATCCTAGCTATTATGAGCCAGTCCAAAAAACTAGCTCAGAAATAGCTATGTCTAATGTTCCCACGAAGCGCAAGATTCGATGGGAGATCAAAGCTTGATCTCTATTATTGCAGGTTGGGATGAAATGTAGGTGGTATATCGACAGCGGTTGCTCGTGTCATATGACGGGTGATCCACAGATACTACTTTCATTCCAAGCTAAGGAAGGAGGCAGCGTCTCCTTCGGTGACAAAAAGCAAGGGAAGATCATTGCTAAAGGACGAGCGCATCTCAACAACGCTATTCAGATAGGAGATGTAAACTTAGTAGAGAACCTTCGGTTCAATCTACTGAGTGTAGCACAACTATGCGACCAAGGAGGTAATAAGGTATGGTTTAGCACAACTGAGTGTGCAGTGGTCAGTCCTGAACAAGAGGTGCTTCTTAAGGGCAAGCGCATAGACAACACCTACCTCTTCGACCACTCCTTCTCTCCTAAGCGCAACAAGCTTCAGTCAAAAGATCTTGTTCGTGGTCTTCCTCGCATCAAGGTAGAATCCATGACCTCATGCTCAGATTGCTCAAAAGCTAAAGCGACTCGTAGCTCCTTTCCCTCTATCAAGGTAGTGAAGACTAAAGCTCCCCTTGAGCTTCTCCACATGGACTTATGTGGACTTATGTGGACCACTACGAACGCAGAGTAAGGGAGGTATCGCTATATTTTTGTAATAGTTGATGATTATTCTCGCTATACCTGGACTCTTTTCTTAAAACACAAAAGCGAAACCTTTGCAAAGTTTCAAGCTCTTGCGCTTTTACGGAAAAGAAGCTAGGGCTCCCCATTTGTTCAATTCGTTCTGACAATGGAACTGAATTCAAGAATGGTGAGTTCCTATCATTTTGTGAAGATAGGGGTATAGATCATAATTTCTCCACTCCTAGAAACCCCTGAGCTAAATGGTGTGGTTGAGCGCAAGAATAGACACTTCAAGAGATGGCACGTACAATGCTACTCTCTAGTGGTGTCGCTTCACACTATTGGGCTCAAGCTGTGAGCACTGCATGTTATATAACTAACCGTGCCTTCTTAAGGCCTATTCTTGAGAAAACTCCCTATGATCTGCTTAAAGGGCGTACACTAAATATCTCTCACCTAAGGGTGTTTGGTTGCAAGTGTTACGTCCATAACAATGGGAGAGATCTTTTGGGTAAATTTTGATGCTAGGAATGACTAGGCTATCTTCCTTGGATATGCACCTACAAGTCAAGGTTATAGAGTACTCAATCTGAGAACTCCAGAGGGAAGAGATAGCATCCATGTGAAATTCAATGAAGGAGAGCTTGAAAGCGTTCCAGAAATCAACGATGATCCATTCTCCAGTCATGATCTACTTCCAGCTTCTCTTCCCAGTCCTCAAGCGCAACCTTCTATCCCTTCTTCAGGTATGGAAAGTGACGATGATGATGGTGGAAGATGCGCTTCTCAGCCTTTGGCCACAGAAGCCTGCATTCCCAGTCAAGAGCAACTTCAGAGGGACAACACTCAGAATGAAGATCATGAAGTGGACCATCCATTAATGCTCTTGCTCCCCCTTCACCTCTTTCTCCAGGTCAGGTAACTCCCTCTGTTACTTCTTCTACCCCTTCTAGCTCTCAAGCGGGACCTAGTAATGTTGAAGCGCAACTGGAAGTCCTCAAGCGGGACCTAGTGGCCTTTCTGGTGGTAGTGAAAGCTTGTCCAAAACAACAACGATGAAGCTACCAGACAATACAGAGGTCACCGTGCGCGATTATCAACAGATGAACTCTCATCCAGTTTCTGCGATCATATCTCAGTATGAAAAAGGTACCCAGACTCGCTCTAACGTTCGTAACCTGCTTGCTTGTAGTGCTTTTGTTTCTTTACAGGAACCCAAGTCCATACAAATTGCGCTTCAAGATCCAGATTGGATAATAGCCATGCAAGAAGAGTTAGAGGAGTTCAAGCGCAACCAAGTTTGGCGTCTAGTACCCCGGCCAGGTGATAGAAGCATTATTGGTACGCGCTGGGTATACAGAAACAAGCTGGATGATAGTGGAGTGGTGGTACGAAACAAAGCGCGTCTTGTTGCACAAGGTTACAATCAACAAGAGGGCATTGACTACGATGAAACGTACGGACCAGTCGCTCGATTAGAGGCAATTCGACTGTTGATAGCTTACGCAGCGCACAAAGGATTCAAGCTGTTTCAAATGGATGTGAAGACAGCCTTCCTCAATGGGAAGCTTAATGAGGAGGTCTATGTCAAGCAACCACCAAGATTTGAAGATCCAGCTTATCCAGACCACGTGTACTTTCTTGACAAAGTGCTATATGGACTAAAGCAAGCCCCTCGCGCTTGGTATGACTGTCTATCTAAGTACTTGTTGGCAAATGACTACAAGAGAGGTTTGGTGGACAAAACCCTCTTCATAAGGGAAGTGAAAGGTGATATTCTCATTGTTCAAATTTATGTTGATGATATTACATTTGGTTCTACTAACTTGCAGCTAGTATAAGACTTTAAGAACACCATGAGCCTCAAGTTTTAGCATGAGCATGATTGGTGAGCTCAAGTACTTTCTAGGTCTTCAAGTCAACCAAATGGATGACGGCATTGAAATTCACCAACAGAAATACATCAAAGAGTTGCTTAAGAAGTATCAAATGGAGAACTCTAAACCTTGTCCTACTCCTTTCTCCACTACTACAAAACTGGACACAGATCTTATGGCTGAGAAGGTAGATGAAACCATGTATGGAGGTATGATAGGTTCTCTAATGTATTTGACTGCTTCACGTCCCGATATTGTTTTTGCCGTTAGTGTATGCGCTCGATCACAGTCAGACCCTCGCGCTTCTCACCTTGCTCATGTAAAGCGCATCTTCAGGTATTTAAAAGGGTCTGACGATCTTTGCCTTTGGTACTCCAAAGGGGGCGGTCTTTCTCTTGTTGGCTATACCGATGCAGATTATGCAGGTTACTTGGCTGATAGAAAGAGCACTAGTGGCATGGCACAGTTCCTTGGCCCCTGCTTAGTCTCCTGGGGATCCAAGAAACAAAACTGCATAGCGCTTTCAACGAATGAGGCCGAATACATAGCGGCAGCGCAATGTTGCGCTCAAGTGTTGTGGATAAAGAAACAGCTCGTTGACTATGGTATTACTCTTGACACTATATCCATATTTTGTGATAATACTAGCGCTATATGTGTTTTGAAGAATCTGTCCATCATACAAGAACGAAGCACATTGACGTAAGACATCACTTTCTACGCGACCATGTGGAGCGCAAGAATATTGAGCTTATTCACGTATTTTCAGAAGGGCAATTGGCAGATATCTTCACTAAGGCGCTTAATCGTCAGGTATTCTTAAACCTCAGGGTTCAGCTTGGCCTTATTCAACTCCATTAGCTTCGAGGCGATGGCCCTGTAAGTATTCCACTATTTGACTAGAACTAGCGAGCTTAGTATCAAGGTACGAACTATGGTCGCTTGCGCTTGCTAGCTTTGAGTCTTCATGCTTTTGATTGATTATTGAAATGAATTAGTATTGAACTTGTCTGACTTGTTTGGCTCGATTTGATATAATCATAATCCATGCATGCTCTTATTTGCCAAAAACATGACAATGGTGATCGTCTTCTAGCCATATTACATGCCTAAGAAATGATCCATTGCATAAGTGTCCCTAGCCTGACTAGATGTAATGCTTATCTCGTCCTTTATTGAGCTCTACATAAGAGAAGTATTCATTTGGTGACAAAAAGCCTCAATAATTATCATACTACATGAATTGCACATACGTTCACATCAACTTGAGTGATTGTTTGCTCTAATGTCCCCTATATGAAATGTGCATCTTCCTATTCATGAATTTCTTTACATTGTAGTTTGAAAATTGAACTGGACATCACACTCTCATGTCTACCCATCTCAATCTGTGTTATACGTCTTCGGTTTTAGCTCTCAGTGCTGTTTCGGCATGCGCTTCAGTGTTCAGCGCAAATGGGATTTACAGTGCATCGCGCTTTGTAGCGCATCAGGGTGGATTTCCTTCGTGGTTGGGTTTGATTAACAATGAAGCAATGCTTTTCTCGCAATTAAAGCCGCCGCTCGAGTGATGTAACGACTATTTGCAGTACAACGGTCTGATTTCTAAGCCGTTGGGGCTCTACGCCGGCCTAGCGGGATTCTGACGAGATTTTCATTGGACCGTTGGATGGGCAACGACTCTATTTTGTGATTGGACTGTTGAAGCGGCTCCGAGTTGTTGTAAAGAGCTATAAATATGAGGTATTTGTCCTACACTACTACCTTCCCATCTTTAATCCTTTACCTATACTCTCCTCTTCTATTCTCCTTTCTCCAATTTTCTTTACACTCGTCACCATGGACAAAATATTGAGCGCCCTCTCGGAACTTGACCCCGACACCCGTGCCAAGTTTCAGTCCATCGTCCAAGCCTCATCCTCCACACAGCCTGCATCCCATCAAGCTTATCTGATTTTCCCTCCGTTCCTCAAGGTGTGCAGAAGCGCTCCTTTCTGTTTCCAGAAATTGTGACACCAGATCTCCTCACCGGCCTCCAAGATTCGTCTCATGTTGCCCGCTTCGCTACGTGGCTTAGCTTTCAGGGGTGGGATACGCTGGAAACGGAGCCAGCGCGCTATAACAATGCTATTGGTTTACCGGTTTTATGCTGCTTTGGAGTATCCACCACCCAACCCGGAGTACAGATCGGTGACCTTCACCTGGAAAGGCAATGTGAAGGAATGTTTCCGAGTCAAGGATCTGGCCAAGGCAATAGGGCTAACGGAGCAGTCAAGCGGTTTTGGTAGGTTGTACAAGAAGAATTGGCCAGCTGGAGCGACTGCGCTTAAGAAGACAGTATTTGGCCCCAATGTGCCCAAAGGTGCGCTCACAGTTGATCTTCTTCGTCCCTCAAAGCGCCTCCTTCACCACTTCATCATCACCAACATCACGCCCCGCGACTATGATCGTGATAAGGTGACAATTGCTGACTGTTGCATTATGGCTGCCGTAATCACGAACCAGGTAGTACACACAGCTCAGCTCATGATGAGCCATTTGGTGTTATGTCGCGCTGCAACCTCTGGACCTCTGCCTTTTCCTCACTTGATCTGCAAAATGCTTCGAGCGGATGGCCTGTATGAATCTTCTCTCCCAGACTATGCCTGCTCTACTTTTCTCACCACTGACGCTATAGTTGCTATCTTGCTGCCCAAGAATGAGAAGAAACCCCACTCTAGCTCGCGCTCCGAGTTGAGCCCTCGCGCTCGGGTCTCCTCCAGCTCCGCTGACTTATCTGTTATAGTCGCTTCAATGGAAGCGCATCAAGAGAGAGTTGAAAAGCGTCTTGGCGAGATGGTGGAAATTATGTCTTCAATGCTAAAGCTAGTCCAGGAGAGGTTTAACGAAGAACGGGGTGGTAGCCCATTGAGTTGTTGTGATGGTTGTGCTTTTAAAGCGCATTTGCTGATTCTCTTTTTTCTCTCTACTATGTTTCTATGATTTGTGAATTAGCTCGTTAGGTTTCCAGCTTCTCTTGTTGCAGTTTGTACTTCAATGATAATTAAGTATGCTTTTGATTTTTATATCTCTGAGAGCCTTACTACCCTGACTTTTCCTTACTTAAGTTGCTCACTTTTCTCTCTTAAGTTTTGTTTGACATCCTATCTAGCAAGCGCACTCTACTATCTTTCTTACTGTATGACTTTGCTTTGAATTTTTCGATGATGTCAAAAGGGGGAAAAACACAGGTAAATTCCTCTTTGATTAAGGGGGAAGTATGAGATCGTGCTTGAATTCAGGGGGAATTGAAAACTAGTATGGTTAAGTACCTTGGTAAGTTACTTTGATCCAATTCCGAATCTGAATACTTGATTAAATTGATATGAGTGTCTTCATTTTGGTCACTTAAGAAAAGTATTCATGAGCTTTACCTGTTTACAGTTTGTCATCATCAAAAAGGGGGAAATTGTTAGTTGAGCTTTAATCATCGTGTTAAAGCTTAATCTATTTCTCTTTGTTTTGATGATAACAAACTAATATGTTTAATCTATTAGTGTTTTTAAGCCTTCCAGGTCATTGCCATATTTGTAAGGATGCGCTTAAGTCACTTAGAGATGCGCTTGACTGGTCACAGTCGCTCTTAACACCAAGCGGAGAAAGTAAGTTTCGCAAACGGTGTTTAATAAATCCATTCAAGACCAAGAAGTAAGAGTGATCGAGCTTCAAGGGCGTAGAGACGCGCTTGAATGAAGTTGAAGAAAGTTGTCCACGAGGTTCCACTGAAGCTTAGGGTGTGCCAGAGCGCATGAGAACAAATCTAGACACTTCGAAGGCTGGTAAAGCGGGAGAGTGCAAGTTGCGTGCACAGGAAGGTGCGAGAAGAACTTCACACTCTTTGGGACGCTACTCCAGGGATCGCCAGCGTGGCAAGAGTTTGTTAGAGCTTAAAGCACACGGATTGCTTATGTGGCGTGGATTAACACATGGAGAACAAAACCAAATCACTCCAAGCCGTTGATTAATTCTGGTGAAGTGATCAAGGCACACGGATTGATGAGGTGGCATTTTATTTAGTCTTTGTTTTGTTACACGGTTGAGCTATAGGGTTAGCTTAAGACTTGTGTATAAATAGAGTACTATTTCATTCACTTCAAGGGTTGCAAACGTAGAGAATATAGGAAGCTAGAGAGAGCTTAAGAGATATTTCGTTTGTAATCAGAGAGTGTTGAGAGTGCCTTTGTTCTTCAGAGCCGAACTGAGAGTATTGTAGAGAGAGTGCTTACGAGTGAGCTTCTTGGGTTGAAGCGAGAGATTGTAATCACTTCTTAATCAATACAAGTGTAGTGGTGAGTTTTATCCCGAGTCAGCTAGTGACTTAGGGTTCTCGCCGTTTGGAAATTCTTGTGTGTGCA
Source organism: Phyllobates terribilis (assembly GCF_046119375.1). Taxonomy (NCBI): domain Eukaryota; kingdom Metazoa; phylum Chordata; class Amphibia; order Anura; family Dendrobatidae; genus Phyllobates; species Phyllobates terribilis. The sequence continues at coordinate 8,565 of NW_027367934.1, read as the reverse complement.
AATATAGGTGCGCTTTAACATCTTAAAGCGCGCTTTATTGTCTGTCTAACCTCTTCCGCACTTAAGGACTTTAGTAAATTCATTACTAACAGTTCATCAAAGGTTAAGCGCAAGCCAAGCATTCAAAGCGCAATTGAATCCTTGTTAAGCGCAACTAAGGCTTAATGAACCTTAGTGACAGAGAACAATAGCTGATCAAAACACGTGTTTTCTACTTTGGTAACGTGTTATTTCCAACACACCAACCGCCTCCATACATGATGAGTCCACCCACCAGAATCTTGCTATCACCTCCAATGCTCTCTCCCTCACTAATCCTCCTTCTCCACCGCCTCAGTCATCCCACAAAAGGGCCCTCACCATCACTCCTTCCTCCACCACCCAGAAGCGCCAGAAAACCATCACCGCACCAGAAAGTGACGAATCCCTCTGCCTACCACCTGACCACGGGAACTTCTATACTTGCTTCATCATTGAGCCCCTCATCATCGGGCAAGGGTTCTAGTAAAGCCTCAACCTAGACGGAATTCGACGTCACCGCTGCAGTCGCCTCCCTCGAGCGGACTCGTTGGTCAGATCTAGAAGTCGAGCCCTTCGTAGTCGACTATGAGGAAGTGCGCAAATTCTACAACGCCTTGGTAGTGATGACCCCCTCTCCGGGACAACTGTATTTTGTAGCTCACATTCCATGGGGACAAATTGAAGACGCTAACACCAAGCTCTTGGAGAAGGTGCTCGAACTACCAACGGGTGAAGGGTACGCATCTCTTCCAAAGAAGAACTGGCCCTTATGAAAAGCCGAGACCTTAGATCTACTAGTGGGGAAGGCGCATCCAAAGGAAATCAAGACGCACATGCTAAGCCTTCGATACAAAGCTCATCCACTACATCATGCTGCGCAACGTCATCCCTCTGCCAGGGAAGCGCGATACAGTAACCATCAAAGATGCGTGCTTGTTGCGTGAAGTAATCGAAGGGAGTATTATAGACACGCCACGCCTCATTCTCTCTCATATGCTGACGGTGAAGATGCACAAGAACCACACGCTTCCCTATCCCCAAATTGTAAAGAACATCATGCTCGAGCTGGGGATCTACATGGTAGTCAAGGAGACGCCCTATGAAAGCATTATTACTGAGACTGGCTACGCAGTCTGCTCAAACACGCCAGATATGGATGCGCCAATAGAGAAGCTGATTCTTGGATCCACTCCTCGTCTCGAGCCCAAGGCCGAGACCAAACCCAAGCCAGAAACCTCAACCCCTCCCAAAATTCGAACCAAGACCTCACCGCATCAAGAGCCCTTCGAAAGAGCCCAAGCCGCTGCCGCCGCCGAATATGAGCTCAGAGGAAATTCAGCTTCGCACCTTGGAAGTTGTACTTCAGACTAATCGGCATCTATTAGGGCTACGGAGAATGATTGATTGGCACCTTCATCACATGAAGGCGCTCATGATAGGGCTCTGAAAGAGGGATGTGAAGATGCTTAAGGGATGAATATCACTGGGAGTAGCTGTTGTCTTATTTCTCCTTAGGGCTCCTTAGAAATCCAAAGCTCCTCTAATATTCTTGTCATTTTTTGCTCTTTTTGACTATTTTTCTGTGTGCTCTTATATATTTATCAATGAAATGCTTGCTTTAGTTCACTTATCTACTTTCTCCTAGTGCGTACTGAGATAGGGCTTGACTTGTTGTGTTTTTCTTTCGTAACACTTACACATTCCTCTAGAAGTCACACACGTTCTACTCTTAGTTTCCCTTTATTAATATTGAGCATTCCTTTTTACATGATATCAAAAGGGGGAATATTACATGAATATGAGTTATTGAATTTAGGGGGAACTAGAATATATGACAGTTAAAAGGCGATGCATATTACTTGTTGATCGATTAAGGGGGAATTGAAAGCTACTTCTATTCTCAACTCTATAGTATGTCTATGCTAGGATTCTAAGTTTCTCATCATTAAAAAGGGGGGAATTATTACTTATATGAACTAGCCCCTTAGTTCTTGTAACTGATAATGCCTTAGTTTTAATGATAACAAATGGTCTTATGAACTATTATGTGTATTGAGTGAGATATCGCATGAAATTGATAGTCCTTTGACTTACTTAGGAAGTTTAAGCTTGGAAAACAACAAGATGAAGTGGGGACACAAGAGCGAGTCCAGCGTGAAGAATAGGGCTCAAGGTGCTTAACTAGGAGCAAGGGAACCGGGTGATGCTAGAGGGGACCGAACAATAAAAGTGAAGGATCGAGCTGCACAAATAACTCTTCCAGATATTCTCCCTTTACTTGACTTGCATTGTCATAAGCTAAACAACTAGGATGTATTCTACTTCACATCATCATTTCATCCATACATCCTCTTCAAAGCTTCCCATATATCATTAGCATTTTGTATCGAAGAACTCTCCTTATGTCATATTGACCCAGAGCCATGTGGAGAATATTCTACCTTTGATATTGAGTTCAAGAAACTTATAGTCTGCATCCACATAGTCTTTTCTTGTCTTTTCTTCCTTATTGGTGGCAGGAGGGTAGGATCGAGATAAAAAGCGAGTGTAACAAGATGTCAACATGAATATTACACTTACTCGATAGTCAATGAACAAGAGCTATAAAGCTAGTATCTAGAGACTAGCTCCCAACAAAGCGAGTTTAGATATGAGTGATTCGCTTGTTAAAAAACTTTATAGAGTAGCTTTGAATCGACAAACTCTTAGAGAAAAGTAGCTTAACTAGCTAGCTTCAGTGTTTAAAATATGCGGAAGTTAAATGCACTTGTAAGCGATTCTTTTCCCTTTAACATACCACACCATGCTAGAGAGCGAGTATGCTATAAATGCGTAATAATAAGGGAAAGCCACAATATGAAACTTAAATGGTTAAATGAAAGATTCAGCTCAATTATGCACATAGTGAATTGGTAAGGTGAGAACCCTTGGCAATAATACATGCCCGTGATGAAACTCACCAACAGATTGAATATAATGAACAAAGAATTACAAGGCCTTATAACTCTTTGCTCACTACACTCGCATTCAGCTCACTTACAATGTTTGCACTCTCAAGTTATACATTCCACACTCGCTCCCTCAGAGATCATCATCTATGCCCTAAACACTCAACCCTACTAACCTCCCTGCTTTCAGTCCTCTTCCATCCCTCCAAGACACTCAACGTACTAACTCCCAGGCTTTCACGATCTTTTTGTGTTTATGCTAGCTAGACTTTCTCTCTCTCTCGAGGTCTTCAAAGCTTGTGCAAATACATACAACTATTACACCTATTTATAGAAATCCTAAACTTATTCACCAAGTTAGAAAACTCTATACAATATTGTAATAGAGGAGATTGCCACCTTGGCAATCCATGTGACTATTATACGGATAGCTCCTCCACATACTTCTTCTTTTCCTTGAGAAACAAACTTGTAACAAACTTCTTCCATGCTGGCGATCCGCTTCCACGCCACTCCGCTTCAACTTGTCCACCACGCTCCTCACTATTCATAGGTAGAAGCACATTCGCCTATCTTCCACGTGTTTTCCATCATCTAGCACAAATACTATACACGCTGGTGCAGCCTAAGCCACCTGGACAGTTTTCCTTCACTTCAAATCTTCTATCGTCAAAGCACTAGGAACACCAGTTGGCATCAACTCTCCTTGTCACTCCGCTAGTCTTGGTCTTCAACTCTTCTTCACATCTTCACTTCAAACTTGTGATTCTTCATCTTTGATTTGGTTGAGACTGCCTTTTCTATGTCTTATATCTTCGCAAGGCTTAAAGCTAGTCTCTTGCTTATTCGCTTGGTCAAAGTGACTCTCTTAGCTTCTTAAGGTACTCCTGTAATGCTTCGAAAACACAAGATAGATCAAATGGAGTGTTTATCATCATCAAAATAAAGGAAGCGACTAATCTGAGCAAGCTCAAACTAACATGGTCAACCAAGAATACATCATTTCCAAACAGAATAACCTTCCACAGTTGTCCATGTAGAGAACATACATGCGATTCAAACTTCTCAACCCACCAGTCATACTCTCCAGTCTTGAGAGTGGGTGGCTTCCACCAGCAATCATTTATAGGAAGTTTAAAGTCTTTTATGTAGGTAAACTAACTCAAACAACCTAGAGACTAGGCTCAGATGCCAATTATTGGATTAGTTAGTCGTAAATGTGTCAAGGGAAGACTGCAATCCTTCCGTAGGAACTATGTAGTGGAAGAATAAGTACATAAAATATATAACGCAAGAAATAGAGTAGAAACCTCAATACAAACTAGTACTGAGTAAAAACACTACTTCTAATTCTTCAATACAAGGAGTTTGAAAAGTACCTCTATTAATTTCTTGTTCATTACAAACAAAGAGCTCGGATTAAAAATCACTCCTCTCACTCCCACCCAAACACATTCTCTAAGAGTACAATTCATCTTCTTTAATCCTGTAAATTCTTTCAATCAATGCACAATTAATCTCTGAGTATTTCTAACCTTAAGTGTTACGACGTCTTTTTAATCAAAAATGCTGAAAGTACTACTTAACCTAATTTACAAGATATTATATTAATTAAACTACATAACAAAATCTTCTTAATCATTGAATCTTGACGGCATGCTTTGAACTAAATCATCTTACAAGAGATAGTTATCTTTTAGACCAAGAAAACTAGTATTCCTTTTTTCCTTTCCATGATTCATTATTCAATATCTCTCCAATATTGATTCAAAGAATCTTCAGCGATTAAAAAAACTCTTTCTTCATGTCCACGCTGGAATTCGTCCCTTGTTCCATTCCTTCCTTTCTTATCTCTTCTTTGTGTAATCTTTCATGATATTGTAACCATTCTTTTATAAAAACTTTCCATAAAACAAAAATTTCTATAAAAAAAATTTGACTGAATTGCAAAACCTAACTCAATGAAACTTGTAAGAAGAAACGTCTGTTACCATGAAAACAAAAGGAACCTAATAAATTTCCCTTTTTTATGACGACAAACAACCTTAAACTTTTAAGCATAATCTAGGTCATAAACTGAAATGAAATGGAAAAATTTCACACGAGCCAAGGAATCGTTCCCTATTAGATAGGTACAACATAGACACTCAACTTTCATTCCTCCTCAAAAAGTTAACTCTCTAGGACCCCCCCCCCCCCCCCCCCCCCCCCTCCACCCTAACATCATTCAAAAACAACTTTTAAAATTTTATATGTACGAGAACTTATTGAGTAATGCATTCAAACATAATTTTCATTCATATTGAAAAGTGCCTAAACTAACCTAGTAGTATGACTAGATAAACCACGGAACACACTAGACCGTTCACTAAACAACTACACACAAAAAATGAAAGTTCTAACAAAAATAAAAAAAACATAGGGATATTAGGGGAGGGAAGAAAAAAGTGTGGGTCAAATAATTAGCGAGAAAGATTCAGTCTATGTTAGATTCATCAAAGGGGGAGAACATTAATGTTGTGTTCAACACTAATGTCAGAAGCTAGGACACTCCCCTTCATTTCTTTGACTTTCATGTCTTGTCTCCTATCTGTTTTGTTAGGCAAAGAATGATTTTGGCAAGCTTCTTGATTCTAGTTTCGTCGTCATATACTCAACTGAGCTCTTCATCTTGCTCCGTTTGTGGCTCCTTCTTAATTGCCTCCCCTTTCCACATTACCTTCACTTCAGGGATACTTTTCCAACCATTATCCCCCACTCGAACAACATCTTCTTCTGGGTACCTTCTCCTAGATCCCTTGAGTACACATGCTCGTTCCTTTCTCCGTGTATACCTCATGATATTCCATTATTTTCCTTATAATGGAGGGGAAAGGAAGCCCATGAGACTTGGTACCTATTATTTGCGTCATGTGTTGCATCAGAAACTTTGGGAGACACACCTTTTTCTTGTATAGAAGCTTATTCATTAAGAGGATGCCCTGGATGAGAACCTAACTTATTTTTTGCTCGAGTGTAATGATGTTGGAGAGAAGGAAGGAATGCATCATTCTGGGAGTTACAAGCATTAGATTGGTGGATACTTCCCTAGATAAAGTGGCTCGGTGATCTTTTGAAACCAGTGCTACAACCTAAATGTTGGTTCCCTTGGTCCACCCGCCCCCCCCCCCCCCCCCCTTTAAAAACATATGAAACCCTTTGTTTGGTTCCCTAAGAAGCATTCCCAGTTCCCTATTGGTGAAGATTATAACAGTCTTCCCTACTTGGTAGGAGCCTAGCATTCCATCAACATTATCCTCTATGGAAAAGGAAGAGTAGAACTCATGAAGTAAGGAGACATTTATCGTCACCCTTTTTGAGAATAGGTTTCCCCAACTTTGAATTTTGAACATCTCATGGACTTCGTCATCCCATGACATGGTGTAGAATAGTAGTTATGCACTAGCCAAATGGATTCAGGTTGAATACCCAATTCCAAAGTGAAACGGAACCAATTCCATATTCAGTTACTATGAAGATTAATCATTTCCACATTCTATGAAATGAACCTAATTAATTAGTTACAATGAATCTAGAGAATTTAGCATGAATAGTTAGTTCTAGCAATACGGATACGTGGATTAGCCTAAAGGATACAGATCTAGGATATGAGTCTCACAAAAAACTAAAATTTGTATTAGTAACCATGGAGTCAGACTCCAACCAGTAAAAACAACGACAAGAACCCTCCAATTGAACGGGAATGCTAAAGCCTTGACCCACGACTTACCAACCCGAATCTTCTTGAGGAGGAAAGTACTGGATAGTATGGACTCTAACCAAAAGGAATGATGACAAGACCCCCCCCCTAATAAAATGGGGAAACTTGGCCCATGCTGCACAACCTATCAACCCTTTCCTTTTATAATTCCACACAACCTATAATCATTATCGGACATTGGAGCATGCCGAGTTTGTGAGTTAATGATTCGACGAAACAACGAACCCAAAGAGGAGCACTTGAGTACTCTCATGGGAAGTTTAGGAAAGTTTTTCAAACAACCACACATTTGAATCGATTTTCAAAAGAGTGAGTCTCTCTTATTCATAACCCACATAAGCCTTATATATGGATTTATTTACTAAGCAATCAAATAAAACAAACTAATTAAAATAAGCCATAATGATAAAATAATTTGATGATTCGTCATAACTAATTATTTTTAGCAGTACGTACTTTTCTAGAACTAACTATTAACATTGAATTCTCTAGATTCATCATAACTAATTAACTAGGTTCATTTCACAGAATGTGAAAACTAATAATCTACATAGTAATTGAATCAGGACTAGGTGGCGTATAATTCCCTCCTTATTTCAAAAGATTTGTGCTCGAATCTTGATCACTTGATTCTCATATGTAGAACTTGATCACATATGAATGTGTGAATGTGGTATTTTGGTGGTGTGAGCAGCAGTGGCTAGCAGAGTGGGGCGGGAAAACACGACTTAAGTTGGTGTGGGGGTGAGGGTGGCTCGGATTTTATTTTATTTTATTTATTTCTTTTGACTCTTATTTGTATGGCTCTGTTACTAATTAATATGGGGATTATCCCGAAGGATATGGATATAGGATACGAGTCTCACAAAAACCAATAATTCTTATTAGAAACCATGAAGTTGGACTCAAACCAATAAGAACGACTAAAAGAATCCCCCAATTGAACGGGAACACTAGACCCTTTTCCCATTACTTATCAACCTAAATCTTCTTAAGGTGGAAAGTGCTGGATAGTTTGGACTTGAAGCAATAAGAACAATGACAAGACCCCTAGTTGAATGGGAAGTCTAGAACCATGCCGCACGACTTATCAACCCTCATTTTCTATATCACTACACAATTTAGAATCGTTATCGAATTAGGAGAATGGAGAATTTTCGGTTAACGAATAGAAGAAATGATGAACCTAGAGGAGGAGCTCTTGACTACTTGCACAAGGAATTTAAGTAAGTTTCTCAAACAACCACACATCCGAATTCATTTTCAAAAGAGATTATCTCTCTTATTTATAACCCACATAAACCTTATATATGGGTTTATTTCCTAAACAATACTATAAAAACAAACTAACTAAAATAATCCATAAAGATAACACTAATTTGATGAATTCTCTAGATTAATCATATCTAATTAATTCTAACAATACATACTTTGCTATAACTAACTATTCATCTGAATTCTCTAGATTCATCGTAACTAATTAATTAGGTTTATTTCACAGAATGGGGAAACAAATAATATTTGTAGTAATTGAATCAGGTCTCGGTTCCGTATCAGGAAGTATTTGGTAAGGACATGGTCAGTCCCATTGAAAAGTGTGATAGCCGGAAAAATGTATTAGTTTGGTAAACAACACTACACGGGGTTGTATGCTTGATTAATTGATTATTAAGAGTATTGTTTATCTTTAACAAACCCATTTATACAATATTATAGTTTTGATCAGTGCGTTTCTTGCCACTTTTAGTATTAATTCCTATGTTTTTGAAATCTAGAAGACACATCCATGATTTACATTCGTAACCAGAAACCTGTAAATCACGTTTGATACTCATA
>NW_027367933.1:0-53722 GCF_046119375.1 Phyllobates terribilis | reverse complement strand
GTCAGTAGCTTCAAACATTTCTGGTATATGAAAAACATGTTTTTCAATGGCAAAAATCAATGAATATTGTAAATGCACAAACAGTAATATCTCCACATTGCACGGTGCAATTCTGAAATTTTTAGCTTTTTCCTGTTAATCCTAGCATGATAAAGAAGATTCAAAGAGAGTGAGATGCCAGCTCCTTTCATTCAGTCAGTAGCTTCAAACATTTCTGGTATATGAAAAACATGTTTTTCAATGGCAAAAATCAATGAATATTGTAAATGCACAAACAGTAATATCTCCACATTGCACGGTGCAATTCTGAAATTTTTAGCTTTTTCCTGTTAATCCTAGCATGATAAAGAAGATTCAAAGAGAGTGAGATGCCAGCTCCTTTCATTCAGTCAGTAGCTTCAAACATTTCTGGTATATGAAAAACATGTTTTTCAATGGCAAAAATCAATGAATATTGTAAATGCACAAACAGTAATATCTCCACATTGCAAGGTGCAATTCTGAAATTTTTTGCTTTTTCCTGTTAATCCTAGCATGATAAAGAAGATTCAAAGAGAGTGAGATGCCAGCTCCTTTCATTCAGTCAGTAGCTTCAAACATTTCTGGTATATGAAAAACATGTTTTTCAATGGCAAAAATCAATGAATATTGTAAATGCACAAACAGTAATATCTCCACATTGCACGGTGCAATTCTGAAATTTTTAGCTTTTTCCTGCTAATCCTAGCATGATAAAGAAGATTCAAAGAGAGTGAGATGCCAGCTCCTTTCATTCAGTCAGTAGCTTCAAACATTTCTGGTATATGAAAAACATGTTTTTCAATGGCAAAAATCAATGAATATTGTAAATGCACAAACAGTAATATCTCCACATTGCACGGTGCAATTCTGAAATTTTTTGCTTTTTCCTGCTAATCCTAGCATGATAAAGAAGATTCAAAGAGAGTGAGATGCCAGCTCCTTTCATTCAGAGAGATGTCAGTAGCTTCAAACATTTCTGGTATATGAAAAACATGTTTTTCAATGGCAAAAATCAATGAATATTGTAAATGCACAAACAGTAATATCTCCACATTGCACGGTGCAATTCTGAAATTTTTTGCTTTTTCCTGCTAATCCTAGCATGATAAAGAAGATTCAAAGAGAGTGAGATGCCAGCTCCTTTCATTCAGTCAGTAGCTTCAAACATTTCTGGACGTTTTTCAATGGCAAAAATCAATGAATATTGTAAATGCACAAACAGTAATATCTCCACATTGCACGGTGCAATTCTGAAATTTTTTGCTTTTTCCTGCTAATCCTAGCATGATAAAGAAGATTCAAAGAGAGTGAGATGCCAGCTCCTTTCATTCAGTCAGTAGCTTCAAACATTTCTGGTATATGAAAAACATGTTTTCAATGGCAAAAATCAATGAATATTGTAAATGCACAAACAGTAATATCTCCACATTGCAAGGTGCAATTCTGAAATTTTTAGCTTTTTCCTGCTAATCCTAGCATGATAAAGAAGATTCAAAGAGAGTGAGATGCCAGCTCCTTTCATTCAGTCAGTAGCTTCAAACATTTCTGGACGTTTTTCAATGGCAAAAATCAATGAATATTGTAAATGCACAAACAGTAATATCTCCACATTGCACGGTGCAATTCTGAAATTTTTAGCTTTTTCCTGTTAATCCTAGCATGATAAAGAAGATTCAAAGAGAGTGAGATGCCAGCTCCTTTCATTCAGTCAGTAGCTTCAAACATTTCTGGTATATGAAAAACATGTTTTTCAATGGCAAAAATCAATGAATATTGTAAATGCACAAACAGTAATATCTCCACATTGCACGGTGCAATTCTGAAATTTTTAGCTTTTTCCTGCTAATCCTAGCATGATAAAGAAGATTCAAAGAGAGTGAGATGCCAGCTCCTTTCATTCAGTCAGTAGCTTCAAACATTTCTGGTATATGAAAAACATGTTTTTCAATGGCAAAAATCAATGAATATTGTAAATGCACAAACAGTAATATCTCCACATTGCACGGTGCAATTCTGAAATTTTTTGCTTTTTCCTGCTAATCCTAGCATGATAAAGAAGATTCAAAGAGAGTGAGATGCCAGCTCCTTTCATTCAGTCAGTAGCTTCAAACATTTCTGGACGTTTTTCAATGGCAAAAATCAATGAATAATGTAAATGCACAAACAGTAATATCTCCACATTGCACGGTGCAATTCTGAAATTTTTTGCTTTTTCCTGCTAATCCTAGCATGATAAAGAAGATTCAAAGAGAGTGAGATGCCAGCTCCTTTCATTCAGTCAGTAGCTTCAAACATTTCTGGTATATGAAAAACATGTTTTTCAATGGCAAAAATCAATGAATATTGTAAATGCACAAACAGTAATATCTCCACATTGCAAGGTGCAATTCTGAAATTTTTAGCTTTTTCCTGCTAATCCTAGCATGATAAAGAAGATTCAAAGAGAGTGAGATGCCAGCTCCTTTCATTCAGTCAGTAGCTTCAAACATTTCTGGTATATGAAAAACATGTTTTTCAATGGCAAAAATCAATGAATATTGTAAATGCACAAACAGTAATATCTCCACATTGCAAGGTGCAATTCTGAAATTTTTAGCTTTTTCCTGTTAATCCTAGCATGATAAAGAAGATTCAAAGAGAGTGAGATGCCAGCTCCTTTCATTCAGTCAGTAGCTTCAAACATTTCTGGTATATGAAAAACATGTTTTTCAATGGCAAAAATCAATGAATATTGTAAATGCACAAACAGTAATATCTCCACATTGCAAGGTGCAATTCTGAAATTTTTTGCTTTTTCCTGCTAATCCTAGCATGATAAAGAAGATTCAAAGAGAGTGAGATGCCAGCTCCTTTCATTCAGTCAGTAGCTTCAAACATTTCTGGTATATGAAAAACATGTTTTTCAATGGCAAAAATCAATGAATATTGTAAATGCACAAACAGTAATATCTCCACATTGCACGGTGCAATTCTGAAATTTTTTGCTTTTTCCTGTTAATCCTAGCATGATAAAGAAGATTCAAAGAGAGTGAGATGCCAGCTCCTTTCATTCAGTCAGTAGCTTCAAACATTTCTGGACGTTTTTCAATGGCAAAAATCAATGAATATTGTAAATGCACAAACAGTAATATCTCCACATTGCAAGGTGCAATTCTGAAATTTTTTGCTTTTTCCTGCTAATCCTAGCATGATAAAGAAGATTCAAAGAGAGTGAGATGCCAGCTCCTTTCATTCAGTCAGTAGCTTCAAACATTTCTGGTATATGAAAAACATGTTTTTCAATGGCAAAAATCAATGAATATTGTAAATGCACAAACAGTAATATCTCCACATTGCACGGTGCAATTCTGAAATTTTTTGCTTTTTCCTGCTAATCCTAGCATGATAAAGAAGATTCAAAGAGAGTGAGATGCCAGCTCCTTTCATTCAGTCAGTAGCTTCAAACATTTCTGGTATATGAAAAACATGTTTTTCAATGGCAAAAATCAATGAATATTGTAAATGCACAAACAGTAATATCTCCACATTGCACGGTGCAATTCTGAAATTTTTAGCTTTTTCCTGCTAATCCTAGCATGATAAAGAAGATTCAAAGAGAGTGAGATGCCAGCTCCTTTCATTCAGTCAGTAGCTTCAAACATTTCTGGTATATGAAAAACATGTTTTTCAATGGCAAAAATCAATGAATATTGTAAATGCACAAACAGTAATATCTCCACATTGCACGGTGCAATTCTGAAATTTTTTGCTTTTTCCTGTTAATCCTAGCATGATAAAGAAGATTCAAAGAGAGTGAGATGCCAGCTCCTTTCATTCAGTCAGTAGCTTCAAACATTTCTGGTATATGAAAAACATGTTTTTCAATGGCAAAAATCAATGAATATTGTAAATGCACAAACAGTAATATCTCCACATTGCAAGGTGCAATTCTGAAATTTTTAGCTTTTTCCTGTTAATCCTAGCATGATAAAGAAGATTCAAAGAGAGTGAGATGCCAGCTCCTTTCATTCAGTCAGTAGCTTCAAACATTTCTGGTATATGAAAAACATGTTTTTCAATGGCAAAAATCAATGAATATTGTAAATGCACAAACAGTAATATCTCCACATTGCACGGTGCAATTCTGAAATTTTTAGCTTTTTCCTGCTAATCCTAGCATGATAAAGAAGATTCAAAGAGAGTGAGATGCCAGCTCCTTTCATTCAGTCAGTAGCTTCAAACATTTCTGGTATATGAAAAACATGTTTTTCAATGGCAAAAATCAATGAATATTGTAAATGCACAAACAGTAATATCTCCACATTGCACGGTGCAATTCTGAAATTTTTAGCTTTTTCCTGTTAATCCTAGCATGATAAAGAAGATTCAAAGAGAGTGAGATGCCAGCTCCTTTCATTCAGTCAGTAGCTTCAAACATTTCTGGTATATGAAAAACATGTTTTTCAATGGCAAAAATCAATGAATATTGTAAATGCACAAACAGTAATATCTCCACATTGCACGGTGCAATTCTGAAATTTTTACCTTTTTCCTGTTAATCCTAGCATGATAAAGAAGATTCAAAGAGAGTGAGATGCCAGCTCCTTTCATTCAGTCAGTAGCTTCAAACATTTCTGGTATATGAAAAACATGTTTTTCAATGGCAAAAATCAATGAATATTGTAAATGCACAAACAGTAATATCTCCACATTGCACGGTGCAATTCTGAAATTTTTAGCTTTTTCCTGCTAATCCTAGCATGATAAAGAAGATTCAAAGAGAGTGAGATGCCAGCTCCTTTCATTCAGTCAGTAGCTTCAAACATTTCTGGTATATGAAAAACATGTTTTTCAATGGCAAAAATCAATGAATATTGTAAATGCACAAACAGTAATATCTCCACATTGCACGGTGCAATTCTGAAATTTTTAGCTTTTTCCTGCTAATCCTAGCATGATAAAGAAGATTCAAAGAGAGTGAGATGCCAGCTCCTTTCATTCAGTCAGTAGCTTCAAACATTTCTGGTATATGAAAAACATGTTTTTCAATGGCAAAAATCAATGAATATTGTAAATGCACAAACAGTAATATCTCCACATTGCACGGTGCAATTCTGAAATTTTTAGCTTTTTCCTGCTAATCCTAGCATGATAAAGAAGATTCAAAGAGAGTGAGATGCCAGCTCCTTTCATTCAGTCAGTAGCTTCAAACATTTCTGGTATATGAAAAACATGTTTTTCAATGGCAAAAATCAATGAATATTGTAAATGCACAAACAGTAATATCTCCACATTGCACGGTGCAATTCTGAAATTTTTAGCTTTTTCCTGTTAATCCTAGCATGATAAAGAAGATTCAAAGAGAGTGAGATGCCAGCTCCTTTCATTCAGTCAGTAGCTTCAAACATTTCTGGTATATGAAAAACATGTTTTTCAATGGCAAAAATCAATGAATATTGTAAATGCACAAACAGTAATATCTCCACATTGCACGGTGCAATTCTGAAATTTTTAGCTTTTTCCTGTTAATCCTAGCATGATAAAGAAGATTCAAAGAGAGTGAGATGCCAGCTCCTTTCATTCAGTCAGTAGCTTCAAACATTTCTGGACGTTTTTCAATGGCAAAAATCAATGAATATTGTAAATGCACAAACAGTAATATCTCCACATTGCAAGGTGCAATTCTGAAATTTTTTGCTTTTTCCTGTTAATCCTAGCATGATAAAGAAGATTCAAAGAGAGTGAGATGCCAACTCCTTTCATTCAGTCAGTAGCTTCAAACATTTCTGGTATATGAAAAACATGTTTTTCAATGGCAAAAATCAATGAATATTGTAAATGCACAAACAGTAATATCTCCACATTGCAAGGTGCAATTCTGAAATTTTTAGCTTTTTCCTGTTAATCCTAGCATGATAAAGAAGATTCAAAGAGAGTGAGATGCCAGCTCCTTTCATTCAGTCAGTAGCTTCAAACATTTCTGGACGTTTTTCAATGGCAAAAATCAATGAATATTGTAAATGCACAAACAGTAATATCTCCACATTGCACGGTGCAATTCTGAAATTTTTTGCTTTTTCCTGCTAATCCTAGCATGATAAAGAAGATTCAAAGAGAGTGAGATGCCAGCTCCTTTCATTCAGTCAGTAGCTTCAAACATTTCTGGTATATGAAAAACATGTTTTTCAATGGCAAAAATCAATGAATATTGTAAATGCACAAACAGTAATATCTCCACATTGCACGGTGCAATTCTGAAATTTTTAGCTTTTTCCTGCTAATCCTAGCATGATAAAGAAGATTCAAAGAGAGTGAGATGCCAGCTCCTTTCATTCAGTCAGTAGCTTCAAACATTTCTGGTATATGAAAAACATGTTTTTCAATGGCAAAAATCAATGAATATTGTAAATGCACAAACAGTAATATCTCCACATTGCACGGTGCAATTCTGAAATTTTTAGCTTTTTCCTGTTAATCCTAGCATGATAAAGAAGATTCAAAGAGAGTGAGATGCCAGCTCCTTTCATTCAGTCAGTAGCTTCAAACATTTCTGGTATATAAAAAACGTTTTTCAATGGCAAAAATCAATGAATATTGTAAATGCACAAACAGTAATATCTCCACATTGCACGGTGCAATTCTGAAATTTTTTGCTTTTTCCTGTTAATCCTAGCATGATAAAGAAGATTCAAAGAGAGTGAGATGCCAGCTCCTTTCATTCAGTCAGTAGCTTCAAACATTTCTGGTATATGAAAAACATGTTTTTCAATGGCAAAAATCAATGAATATTGTAAATGCACAAACAGTAATATCTCCACATTGCACGGTGCAATTCTGAAATTTTTAGCTTTTTCCTGCTAATCCTAGCATGATAAAGAAGATTCAAAGAGAGTGAGATGCCAGCTCCTTTCATTCAGTCAGTAGCTTCAAACATTTCTGGTATATGAAAAACATGTTTTTCAATGGCAAAAATCAATGAATATTGTAAATGCACAAACAGTAATATCTCCACATTGCACGGTGCAATTCTGAAATTTTTAGCTTTTTCCTGTTAATCCTAGCATGATAAAGGAGATTCAAAGAGAGTGAGATGCCAGCTCCTTTCATTCAGTCAGTAGCTTCAAA
This sequence comes from Phyllobates terribilis, assembly GCF_046119375.1. Taxonomy (NCBI): domain Eukaryota; kingdom Metazoa; phylum Chordata; class Amphibia; order Anura; family Dendrobatidae; genus Phyllobates; species Phyllobates terribilis. Next base: position 46,597 of record NW_027367933.1, on the reverse strand, counting down.
CATTTCTGGTATATGAAAAACATGTTTTTCAATGGCAAAAATCAATGAATATTGTAAATGCACAAACAGTAATATCTCCACATTGCACGCTGCAATTCTGAAATTTTTAGCTTTTTCCTGTTAATCCTAGCATGATAAAGAAGATTCAAAGAGAGTGAGATGCCAGCTCCTTTCATTCAGTCAGTAGCTTCAAACATTTCTGGACGTTTTTCAATGGCAAAAATCAATGAATATTGTAAATGCACAAACAGTAATATCTCCACATTGCAAGGTGCAATTCTGAAATTTTTTGCTTTTTCCTGTTAATCCTAGCATGATAAAGAAGATTCAAAGAGAGTGAGATGCCAGCTCCTTTCATTCAGTCAGTAGCTTCAAACATTTCTGGTATATGAAAAACATGTTTTTCAATGGCAAAAATCAATGAATATTGTAAATGCACAAACAGTAATATCTCCACATTGCACGGTGCAATTCTGAAATTTTTAGCTTTTTCCTGTTAATCCTAGCATGATAAAGAAGATTCAAAGAGAGTGAGATGCCAGCTCCTTTCATTCAGTCAGTAGCTTCAAACATTTCTGGACGTTTTTCAATGGCAAAAATCAATGAATATTGTAAATGCACAAACAGTAATATCTCCACATTGCACGGTGCAATTCTGAAATTTTTTGCTTTTTCCTGCTAATCCTAGCATGATAAAGAAGATTCAAAGAGAGTGAGATGCCAGCTCCTTTCATTCAGTCAGTAGCTTCAAACATTTCTGGTATATGAAAAACATGTTTTTCAATGGCAAAAATCAATGAATATTGTAAATGCACAAACAGTAATATCTCCACATTGCAAGGTGCAATTCTGAAATTTTTTGCTTTTTCCTGCTAATCCTAGCATGATAAAGAAGATTCAAAGAGAGTGAGATGCCAGCTCCTTTCATTCAGTCAGTAGCTTCAAACATTTCTGGTATATGAAAAACATGTTTTTCAATGGCAAAAATCAATGAATATTGTAAATGCACAAACAGTAATATCTCCACATTGCACGGTGCAATTCTGAAATTTTTTGCTTTTTCCTGCTAATCCTAGCATGATAAAGAAGATTCAAAGAGAGTGAGATGCCAGCTCCTTTCATTCAGTCAGTAGCTTCAAACATTTCTGGTATATGAAAAACATGTTTTTCAATGGCAAAAATCAATGAATATTGTAAATGCACAAACAGTAATATCTCCACATTGCACGGTGCAATTCTGAAATTTTTAGCTTTTTCCTGTTAATCCTAGCATGATAAAGAAGATTCAAAGAGAGTGAGATGCCAGCTCCTTTCATTCAGTCAGTAGCTTCAAACATTTATGGTATATGAAAAACATGTTTTTCAATGGCAAAAATCAATGAATATTGTAAATGCACAAACAGTAATATCTCCACATTGCACGGTGCAATTCTGAAATTTTTAGCTTTTTCCTGCTAATCCTAGCATGATAAAGAAGATTCAAAGAGAGTGAGATGCCAGCTCCTTTCATTCAGTCAGTAGCTTCAAACATTTCTGGTATATGAAAAACATGTTTTTCAATGGCAAAAATCAATGAATATTGTAAATGCACAAACAGTAATATCTCCACATTGCACGGTGCAATTCTGAAATTTTTTGCTTTTTCCTGCTAATCCTAGCATGATAAAGAAGATTCAAAGAGAGTGAGATGCCAGCTCCTTTCATTCAGTCAGTAGCTTCAAACATTTCTGGTATATGAAAAACATGTTTTTCAATGGCAAAAATCAATGAATATTGTAAATGCACAAACAGTAATATCTCCACATTGCAAGGTGCAATTCTGAAATTTTTAGCTTTTTCCTGTTAATCCTAGCATGATAAAGAAGATTCAAAGAGAGTGAGATGCCAGCTCCTTTCATTCAGTCAGTAGCTTCAAACATTTCTGGACGTTTTTCAATGGCAAAAATCAATGAATATTGTAAATGCACAAACAGTAATATCTCCACATTGCACGGTGCAATTCTGAAATTTTTAGCTTTTTCCTGTTAATCCTAGCATGATAAAGAAGATTCAAAGAGAGTGAGATGCCAGCTCCTTTCATTCAGTCAGTAGCTTCAAACATTTCTGGTATATGAAAAACATGTTTTTCAATGGCAAAAATCAATGAATATTGTAAATGCACAAACAGTAATATCTCCACATTGCACGGTGCAATTCTGAAATTTTTAGCTTTTTCCTGTTAATCCTAGCATGATAAAGAAGATTCAAAGAGAGTGAGATGCCAGCTCCTTTCATTCAGTCAGTAGCTTCAAACATTTCTGGTATATGAAAAACATGTTTTTCAATGGCAAAAATCAATGAATATTGTAAATGCACAAACAGTAATATCTCCACATTGCACGGTGCAATTCTGAAATTTTTTGCTTTTTCCTGCTAATCCTAGCATGATAAAGAAGATTCAAAGAGAGTGAGATGCCAGCTCCTTTCATTCAGTCAGTAGCTTCAAACATTTCTGGTATATGAAAAACATGTTTTTCAATGGCAAAAATCAATGAATATTGTAAATGCACAAACAGTAATATCTCCACATTGCACGGTGCAATTCTGAAATTTTTAGCTTTTTCCTGTTAATCCTAGCATGATAAAGAAGATTCAAAGAGAGTGAGATGCCAGCTCCTTTCATTCAGTCAGTAGCTTCAAACATTTCTGGTATATGAAAAACATGTTTTTCAATGGCAAAAATCAATGAATATTGTAAATGCACAAACAGTAATATCTCCACATTGCACGGTGCAATTCTGAAATTTTTTGCTTTTTCCTGCTAATCCTAGCATGATAAAGAAGATTCAAAGAGAGTGAGATGCCAGCTCCTTTCATTCAGTCAGTAGCTTCAAACATTTCTGGTATATGAAAAACATGTTTTTCAATGGCAAAAATCAATGAATTTTGTAAATGCACAAACAGTAATATCTCCACATTGCAAGGTGCAATTCTGAAATTTTTAGCTTTTTCCTGTTAATCCTAGCATGATAAAGAAGATTCAAAGAGAGTGAGATGCCAGCTCCTTTCATTCAGTCAGTAGCTTCAAACATTTCTGGTATATGAAAAACATGTTTTTCAATGGCAAAAATCAATGAATATTGTAAATGCACAAACAGTAATATCTCCACATTGCACGGTGCAATTCTGAAATTTTTAGCTTTTTCCTGTTAATCCTAGCATGATAAAGAAGATTCAAAGAGAGTGAGATGCCAGCTCCTTTCATTCAGTCAGTAGCTTCAAACATTTCTGGTATATGAAAAACATGTTTTTCAATGGCAAAAATCAATGAATATTGTAAATGCACAAACAGTAATATCTCCACATTGCACGGTGCAATTCTGAAATTTTTTGCTTTTTCCTGCTAATCCTAGCATGATAAAGAAGATTCAAAGAGAGTGAGATGCCAGCTCCTTTCATTCAGTCAGTAGCTTCAAACATTTCTGGTATATGAAAAACATGTTTTTCAATGGCAAAAATCAATGAATATTGTAAATGCACAAACAGTAATATCTCCACATTGCACGGTGCAATTCTGAAATTTTTAGCTTTTTCCTGTTAATCCTAGCATGATAAAGAAGATTCAAAGAGAGTGAGATGCCAGCTCCTTTCATTCAGTCAGTAGCTTCAAACATTTCTGGTATATGAAAAACATGTTTTTCAATGGCAAAAATCAATGAATATTGTAAATGCACAAACAGCAATATCTCCACATTGCACGGTGCAATTCTGAAATTTTTTGCTTTTTCCTGTTAATCCTAGCATGATAAAGAAGATTCAAAGAGAGTGAGATGCCAGCTCCTTTCATTCAGTCAGTAGCTTCAAACATTTCTGGACGTTTTTCAATGGCAAAAATCAATGAATATTGTAAATGCACAAACAGTAATATCTCCACATTGCACGGTGCAATTCTGAAATTTTTAGCTTTTTCCTGTTAATCCTAGCATGATAAAGAAGATTCAAAGAGAGTGAGATGCCAGCTCCTTTCATTCAGTCAGTAGCTTCAAACATTTCTGGTATATGAAAAACATGTTTTTCAATGGCAAAAATCAATGAATATTGTAAATGCACAAACAGTAATATCTCCACATTGCAAGGTGCAATTCTGAAATTTTTTGCTTTTTCCTGTTAATCCTAGCATGATAAAGAAGATTCAAAGAGAGTGAGATGCCAGCTCCTTTCATTCAGTCAGTAGCTTCAAACATTTCTGGACGTTTTTCAATGGCAAAAATCAATGAATATTGTAAATGCACAAACAGTAATATCTCCACATTGCACGGTGCAATTCTGAAATTTTTAGCTTTTTCCTGTTAATCCTAGCATGATAAAGAAGATTCAAAGAGAGTGAGATGCCAGCTCCTTTCATTCAGTCAGTAGCTTCAAACATTTCAGGTATATGAAAAACATGTTTTTCAATGGCAAAAATCAATGAATATTGTAAATGCACAAACAGTAATATCTCCACATTGCAAGGTGCAATTCTGAAATTTTTTGCTTTTTCATGTTAATCCTAGCATGATAAAGAAGATTCAAAGAGAGTGAGATGCCAGCTCCTTTCATTCAGTCAGTAGCTTCAAACATTTCTGGTATATGAAAAACATGTTTTTCAATGGCAAAAATCAATGAATATTGTAAATGCACAAACAGTAATATCTCCACATTGCAAGGTGCAATTCTGAAATTTTTTGCTTTTTCCTGCTAATCCTAGCATGATAAAGAAGATTCAAAGAGAGTGAGATGCCAGCTCCTTTCATTCAGTCAGTAGCTTCAAACATTTCTGGTATATGAAAAACATGTTTTTCAATGGCAAAAATCAATGAATATTGTAAATGCACAAACAGTAATATCTCCACATTGCAAGGTGCAATTCTGAAATTTTTTGCTTTTTCCTGTTAATCCTAGCATGATAAAGAAGATTCAAAGAGAGTGAGATGCCAGCTCCTTTCATTCAGTCAGTAGCTTCAAACATTTCTGGACGTTTTTCAATGGCAAAAATCAATGAATATTGTAAATGCACAAACAGTAATATCTCCACATTGCAAGGTGCAATTCTGAAATTTTTTGCTTTTTCCTGCTAATCCTAGCATGATAAAGAAGATTCAAAGAGAGTGAGATGCCAGCTCCTTTCATTCAGTCAGTAGCTTCAAACATTTCTGGACGTTTTTCAATGGCAAAAATCAATGAATATTGTAAATGCACAAACAGTAATATCTCCACATTGCACGGTGCAATTCTGAAATTTTTAGCTTTTTCCTGTTAATCCTAGCATGATAAAGAAGATTCAAAGAGAGTGAGATGCCAGCTCCTTTCATTCAGTCAGTAGCTTCAAACATTTCTGGTATATGAAAAACATGTTTTTCAATGGCAAAAATCAATGAATATTGTAAATGCACAAACAGTAATATCTCCACATTGCAAGGTGCAATTCTGAAATTTTTTGCTTTTTCCTGTTAATCCTAGCATGATAAAGAAGATTCAAAGAGAGTGAGATGCCAGCTCCTTTCATTCAGTCAGTAGCTTCAAACATTTCTGGTATATGAAAAACATGTTTTTCAATGGCAAAAATCAATGAATATTGTAAATGCACAAACAGTAATATCTCCACATTGCACGGTGCAATTCTGAAATTTTTTGCTTTTTCCTGCTAATCCTAGCATGATAAAGAAGATTCAAAGAGAGTGAGATGCCAGCTCCTTTCATTCAGTCAGTAGCTTCAAACATTTCTGGTATATGAAAAACATGTTTTTCAATGGCAAAAATCAATGAATATTGTAAATGCACAAACAGTAATATCTCCACATTGCACGGTGCAATTCTGAAATTTTTAGCTTTTTCCTGCTAATCCTAGCATGATAAAGAAGATTCAAAGAGAGTGAGATGCCAGCTCCTTTCATTCAGTCAGTAGCTTCAAACATTTCTGGTATATGAAAAACATGTTTTTCAATGGCAAAAATCAATGAATATTGTAAATGCACAAACAGTAATATCTCCACATTGCACGGTGCAATTCTGAAATTTTTAGCTTTTTCCTGTTAATCCTAGCATGATAAAGAAGATTCAAAGAGAGTGAGATGCCAGCTCCTTTCATTCAGTCAGTAGCTTCAAACATTTCTGGACGTTTTTCAATGGCAAAAATCAATGAATATTGTAAATGCACAAACAGTAATATCTCCACATTGCACGGTGCAATTCTGAAATTTTTTGCTTTTTCCTGTTAATCCTAGCATGATAAAGAAGATTCAAAGAGAGTGAGATGCCAGCTCCTTTCATTCAGTCAGTAGCTTCAAACATTTCTGGTATATGAAAAACATGTTTTTCAATGGCAAAAATCAATGAATTTTGTAAATGCACAAACAGTAATATCTCCACATTGCAAGGTGCAATTCTGAAATTTTTAGCATTTTCCTGTTAATCCTAGCATGATAAAGAAGATTCAAAGAGAGTGAGATGCCAGCTCCTTTCATTCAGTCAGTAGCTTCAAACATTTCTGGTATATGAAAAACATGTTTTTCAATGGCAAAAATCAATGAATATTGTAAATGCACAAACAGTAATATCTCCACATTGCACGGTGCAATTCTGAAATTTTTAGCTTTTTCCTGTTAATCCTAGCATGATAAAGAAGATTCAAAGAGAGTGAGATGCCAGCTCCTTTCATTCAGTCAGTAGCTTCAAACATTTCTGGTATATGAAAAACATGTTTTTCAATGGCAAAAATCAATGAATATTGTAAATGCACAAACAGTAATATCTCCACATTGCACGGTGCAATTCTGAAATTTTTTGCTTTTTCCTGCTAATCCTAGCATGATAAAGAAGATTCAAAGAGAGTGAGATGCCAGCTCCTTTCATTCAGTCAGTAGCTTCAAACATTTCTGGTATATGAAAAACATGTTTTTCAATGGCAAAAATCAATGAATATTGTAAATGCACAAACAGTAATATCTCCACATTGCACGGTGCAATTCTGAAATTTTTAGCTTTTTCCTGTTAATCCTAGCATGATAAAGAAGATTCAAAGAGAGTGAGATGCCAGCTCCTTTCATTCAGTCAGTAGCTTCAAACATTTCTGGTATATGAAAAACATGTTTTTCAATGGCAAAAATCAATGAATATTGTAAATGCACAAACAGCAATATCTCCACATTGCACGGTGCAATTCTGAAATTTTTTGCTTTTTCCTGTTAATCCTAGCATGATAAAGAAGATTCAAAGAGAGTGAGATGCCAGCTCCTTTCATTCAGTCAGTAGCTTCAAACATTTCTGGACGTTTTTCAATGGCAAAAATCAATGAATATTGTAAATGCACAAACAGTAATATCTCCACATTGCACGGTGCAATTCTGAAATTTTTAGCTTTTTCCTGTTAATCCTAGCATGATAAAGAAGATTCAAAGAGAGTGAGATGCCAGCTCCTTTCATTCAGTCAGTAGCTTCAAACATTTCTGGTATATGAAAAACATGTTTTTCAATGGCAAAAATCAATGAATATTGTAAATGCACAAACAGTAATATCTCCACATTGCAAGGTGCAATTCTGAAATTTTTTGCTTTTTCCTGTTAATCCTAGCATGATAAAGAAGATTCAAAGAGAGTGAGATGCCAGCTCCTTTCATTCAGTCAGTAGCTTCAAACATTTCTGGACGTTTTTCAATGGCAAAAATCAATGAATATTGTAAATGCACAAACAGTAATATCTCCACATTGCACGGTGCAATTCTGAAATTTTTAGCTTTTTCCTGTTAATCCTAGCATGATAAAGAAGATTCAAAGAGAGTGAGATGCCAGCTCCTTTCATTCAGTCAGTAGCTTCAAACATTTCAGGTATATGAAAAACATGTTTTTCAATGGCAAAAATCAATGAATATTGTAAATGCACAAACAGTAATATCTCCACATTGCAAGGTGCAATTCTGAAATTTTTTGCTTTTTCCTGTTAATCCTAGCATGATAAAGAAGATTCAAAGAGAGTGAGATGCCAGCTCCTTTCATTCAGTCAGTAGCTTCAAACATTTCTGGTATATGAAAAACATGTTTTTCAATGGCAAAAATCAATGAATATTGTAAATGCACAAACAGTAATATCTCCACATTGCAAGGTGCAATTCTGAAATTTTTTGCTTTTTCCTGCTAATCCTAGCATGATAAAGAAGATTCAAAGAGAGTGAGATGCCAGCTCCTTTCATTCAGTCAGTAGCTTCAAACATTTCTGGTATATGAAAAACATGTTTTTCAATGGCAAAAATCAATGAATATTGTAAATGCACAAACAGTAATATCTCCACATTGCAAGGTGCAATTCTGAAATTTTTTGCTTTTTCCTGTTAATCCTAGCATGATAAAGAAGATTCAAAGAGAGTGAGATGCCAGCTCCTTTCATTCAGTCAGTAGCTTCAAACATTTCTGGACGTTTTTCAATGGCAAAAATCAATGAATATTGTAAATGCACAAACAGTAATATCTCCACATTGCAAGGTGCAATTCTGAAATTTTTTGCTTTTTCCTGCTAATCCTAGCATGATAAAGAAGATTCAAAGAGAGTGAGATGCCAGCTCCTTTCATTCAGTCAGTAGCTTCAAACATTTCTGGACGTTTTTCAATGGCAAAAATCAATGAATATTGTAAATGCACAAACAGTAATATCTCCACATTGCACGGTGCAATTCTGAAATTTTTAGCTTTTTCCTGTTAATCCTAGCATGATAAAGAAGATTCAAAGAGAGTGAGATGCCAGCTCCTTTCATTCAGTCAGTAGCTTCAAACATTTCTGGTATATGAAAAACATGTTTTTCAATGGCAAAAATCAATGAATATTGTAAATGCACAAACAGTAATATCTCCACATTGCAAGGTGCAATTCTGAAATTTTTTGCTTTTTCCTGTTAATCCTAGCATGATAAAGAAGATTCAAAGAGAGTGAGATGCCAGCTCCTTTCATTCAGTCAGTAGCTTCAAACATTTCTGGTATATGAAAAACATGTTTTTCAATGGCAAAAATCAATGAATATTGTAAATGCACAAACAGTAATATCTCCACATTGCACGGTGCAATTCTGAAATTTTTTGCTTTTTCCTGCTAATCCTAGCATGATAAAGAAGATTCAAAGAGAGTGAGATGCCAGCTCCTTTCATTCAGTCAGTAGCTTCAAACATTTCTGGTATATGAAAAACATGTTTTTCAATGGCAAAAATCAATGAATATTGTAAATGCACAAACAGTAATATCTCCACATTGCACGGTGCAATTCTGAAATTTTTAGCTTTTTCCTGCTAATCCTAGCATGATAAAGAAGATTCAAAGAGAGTGAGATGCCAGCTCCTTTCATTCAGTCAGTAGCTTCAAACATTTCTGGTATATGAAAAACATGTTTTTCAATGGCAAAAATCAATGAATATTGTAAATGCACAAACAGTAATATCTCCACATTGCACGGTGCAATTCTGAAATTTTTAGCTTTTTCCTGTTAATCCTAGCATGATAAAGAAGATTCAAAGAGAGTGAGATGCCAGCTCCTTTCATTCAGTCAGTAGCTTCAAACATTTCTGGACGTTTTTCAATGGCAAAAATCAATGAATATTGTAAATGCACAAACAGTAATATCTCCACATTGCACGGTGCAATTCTGAAATTTTTTGCTTTTTCCTGTTAATCCTAGCATGATAAAGAAGATTCAAAGAGAGTGAGATGCCAGCTCCTTTCATTCAGTCAGTAGCTTCAAACATTTCTGGTATATGAAAAACATGTTTTTCAATGGCAAAAATCAATGAATATTGTAAATGCACAAACAGTAATATCTCCACATTGCACGGTGCAATTCTGAAATTTTTAGCTTTTTCCTGTTAATCCTAGCATGATAAAGAAGATTCAAAGAGAGTGAGATGCCAGCTCCTTTCATTCAGTCAGTAGCTTCAAACATTTCTGGTATATGAAAAACATGTTTTTCAATGGCAAAAATCAATGAATATTGTAAATGCACAAACAGTAATATCTCCACATTGCAAGGTGCAATTCTGAAATTTTTTGCTTTTTCCTGTTAATCCTAGCATGATAAAGAAGATTCAAAGAGAGTGAGATGCCAGCTCCTTTCATTCAGTCAGTAGCTTCAAACATTTCTGGTATATGAAAAACATGTTTTTCAATGGCAAAAATCAATGAATATTGTAAATGCACAAACAGTAATATCTCCACATTGCACGGTGCAATTCTGAAATTTTTAGCTTTTTCCTGTTAATCCTAGCATGATAAAGAAGATTCAAAGAGAGTGAGATGCCAGCTCCTTTCATTCAGTCAGTAGCTTCAAACATTTCTGGTATATGAAAAACATGTTTTTCAATGGCAAAAATCAATGAATATTGTAAATGCACAAACAGTAATATCTCCACATTGCACGGTGCAATTCTGAAATTTTTTGCTTTTTCCTGTTAATCCTAGCATGATAAAGAAGATTCAAAGAGAGTGAGATGCCAGCTCCTTTCATTCAGTCAGTAGCTTCAAACATTTCTGGTATATGAAAAACATGTTTTTCAATGGCAAAAATCAATGAATATTGTAAATGCACAAACAGTAATATCTCCACATTGCAAGGTGCAATTCTGAAATTTTTTGCTTTTTCCTGTTAATCCTAGCATGATAAAGAAGATTCAAAGAGAGTGAGATGCCAGCTCCTTTCATTCAGTCAGTAGCTTCAAACATTTCTGGACGTTTTTCAATGGCAAAAATCAATGAATATTGTAAATGCACAAACAGTAATATCTCCACATTGCACGGTGCAATTCTGAAATTTTTAGCTTTTTCCTGTTAATCCTAGCATGATAAAGAAGATTCAAAGAGAGTGAGATGCCAGCTCCTTTCATTCAGTCAGTAGCTTCAAACATTTCTGGTATATGAAAAACATGTTTTTCAATGGCAAAAATCAATGAATATTGTAAATGCACAAACAGTAATATCTCCACATTGCACGGTGCAATTCTGAAATTTTTAGCTTTTTCCTGTTAATCCTAGCATGATAAAGAAGATTCAAAGAGAGTGAGATGCCAGCTCCTTTCATTCAGTCAGTAGCTTCAAACATTTCTGGTATATGAAAAACATGTTTTTCAATGGCAAAAATCAATGAATATTGTAAATGCACAAACAGTAATATCTCCACATTGCAAGGTGCAATTCTGAAATTTTTAGCTTTTTCCTGTTAATCCTAGCATGATAAAGAAGATTCAAAGAGAGTGAGATGCCAGCTCCTTTCATTCAGTCAGTAGCTTCAAACATTTCTGGTATATGAAAAACATGTTTTTCAATGGCAAAAATCAATGAATATTGTAAATGCACAAACAGTAATATCTCCACATTGCACGGTGCAATTCTGAAATTTTTAGCTTTTTCCTGTTAATCCTAGCATGATAAAGAAGATTCAAAGAGAGTGAGATGCCAGCTCCTTTCATTCAGTCAGTAGCTTCAAACATTTCTGGTATATGAAAAACATGTTTTTCAATGGCAAAAATCAATGAATATTGTAAATGCACAAACAGTAATATCTCCACATTGCAAGGTGCAATTCTGAAATTTTTTGCTTTTTCCTGTTAATCCTAGCATGATAAAGAAGATTCAAAGAGAGTGAGATGCCAGCTCCTTTCATTCAGTCAGTAGCTTCAAACATTTCTGGTATATGAAAAACATGTTTTTCAATGGCAAAAATCAATGAATATTGTAAATGCACAAACAGTAATATCTCCACATTGCACGGTGCAATTCTGAAATTTTTTGCTTTTTCCTGTTAATCCTAGCATGATAAAGAAGATTCAAAGAGAGTGAGATGCCAGCTCCTTTCATTCAGTCAGTAGCTTCAAACATTTCTGGACGTTTTTCAATGGCAAAAATCAATGAATATTGTAAATGCACAAACAGTAATATCTCCACATTGCACGGTGCAATTCTGAAATTTTTTGCTTTTTCCTGCTAATCCTAGCATGATAAAGAAGATTCAAAGAGAGTGAGATGCCAGCTCCTTTCATTCAGTCAGTAGCTTCAAACATTTCTGGTATATGAAAAACATGTTTTTCAATGGCAAAAATCAATGAATATTGTAAATGCACAAACAGTAATATCTCCACATTGCACGGTGCAATTCTGAAATTTTTAGCTTTTTCCTGCTAATCCTAGCATGATAAAGAAGATTCAAAGAGAGTGAGATGCCAGCTCCTTTCATTCAGTCAGTAGCTTCAAACATTTCTGGTATATGAAAAACATGTTTTTCAATGGCAAAAATCAATGAATATTGTAAATGCACAAACAGTAATATCTCCACATTGCACGGTGCAATTCTGAAATTTTTTGCTTTTTCCTGTTAATCCTAGCATGATAAAGAAGATTCAAAGAGAGTGAGATGCCAGCTCCTTTCATTCAGTCAGTAGCTTCAAACATTTCTGGTATATGAAAAACATGTTTTTCAATGGCAAAAATCAATGAATATTGTAAATGCACAAACAGTAATATCTCCACATTGCAAGGTGCAATTCTGAAATTTTTTGCTTTTTCCTGTTAATCCTAGCATGATAAAGAAGATTCAAAGAGAGTGAGATGCCAGCTCCTTTCATTCAGTCAGTAGCTTCAAACATTTCTGGTATATGAAAAACATGTTTTTCAATGGCAAAAATCAATGAATATTGTAAATGCACAAACAGTAATATCTCCACATTGCACGGTGCAATTCTGAAATTTTTTGCTTTTTCCTGTTAATCCTAGCATGATAAAGAAGATTCAAAGAGAGTGAGATGCCAGCTCCTTTCATTCAGTCAGTAGCTTCAAACATTTCTGGACGTTTTTCAATGGCAAAAATCAATGAATATTGTAAATGCACAAACAGTAATATCTCCACATTGCACGGTGCAATTCTGAAATTTTTTGCTTTTTCCTGCTAATCCTAGCATGATAAAGAAGATTCAAAGAGAGTGAGATGCCAGCTCCTTTCATTCAGTCAGTAGCTTCAAACATTTCTGGTATATGAAAAACATGTTTTTCAATGGCAAAAATCAATGAATATTGTAAATGCACAAACAGTAATATCTCCACATTGCAAGGTGCAATTCTGAAATTTTTTGCTTTTTCCTGTTAATCCTAGCATGATAAAGAAGATTCAAAGAGAGTGAGATGCCAGCTCCTTTCATTCAGTCAGTAGCTTCAAACATTTCTGGTATATGAAAAACATGTTTTTCAATGGCAAAAATCAATGAATATTGTAAATGCACAAACAGTAATATCTCCACATTGCACGGTGCAATTCTGAAATTTTTTGCTTTTTCCTGTTAATCCTAGCATGATAAAGAAGATTCAAAGAGAGTGAGATGCCAGCTCCTTTCATTCAGTCAGTAGCTTCAAACATTTCTGGACGTTTTTCAATGGCAAAAATCAATGAATATTGTAAATGCACAAACAGTAATATCTCCACATTGCACGGTGCAATTCTGAAATTTTTTGCTTTTTCCTGCTAATCCTAGCATGATAAAGAAGATTCAAAGAGAGTGAGATGCCAGCTCCTTTCATTCAGTCAGTAGCTTCAAACATTTCTGGTATATGAAAAACATGTTTTTCAATGGCAAAAATCAATGAATATTGTAAATGCACAAACAGTAATATCTCCACATTGCAAGGTGCAATTCTGAAATTTTTTGCTTTTTCCTGTTAATCCTAGCATGATAAAGAAGATTCAAAGAGAGTGAGATGCCAGCTCCTTTCATTCAGTCAGTAGCTTCAAACATTTCTGGTATATGAAAAACATGTTTTTCAATGGCAAAAATCAATGAATATTGTAAATGCACAAACAGTAATATCTCCACATTGCAAGGTGCAATTCTGAAATTTTTTGCTTTTTCCTGTTAATCCTAGCATGATAAAGAAGATTCAAAGAGAGTGAGATGCCAGCTCCTTTCATTCAGTCAGTAGCTTCAAACATTTCTGGTATATGAAAAACATGTTTTTCAATGGCAAAAATCAATGAATATTGTAAATGCACAAACAGTAATATCTCCACATTGCACGGTGCAATTCTGAAATTTTTTGCTTTTTCCTGCTAATCCTAGCATGATAAAGAAGATTCAAAGAGAGTGAGATGCCAGCTCCTTTCATTCAGTCAGTAGCTTCAAACATTTCTGGTATATGAAAAACATGTTTTTCAATGGCAAAAATCAATGAATATTGTAAATGCACAAACAGTAATATCTCCACATTGCACGGTGCAATTCTGAAATTTTTAGCTTTTTCCTGTTAATCCTAGCATGATAAAGAAGATTCAAAGAGAGTGAGATGCCAGCTCCTTTCATTCAGTCAGTAGCTTCAAACATTTCTGGTATATGAAAAACATGTTTTTCAATGGCAAAAATCAATGAATATTGTAAATGCACAAACAGTAATATCTCCACATTGCACGGTGCAATTCTGAAATTTTTAGCTTTTTCCTGCTAATCCTAGCATGATAAAGAAGATTCAAAGAGAGTGAGATGCCAGCTCCTTTCATTCAGTCAGTAGCTTCAAACATTTCTGGTATATGAAAAACATGTTTTTCAATGGCAAAAATCAATGAATATTGTAAATGCACAAACAGTAATATCTCCACATTGCACGGTGCAATTCTGAAATTTTTAGCTTTTTCCTGTTAATCCTAGCATGATAAAGAAGATTCAAAGAGAGTGAGATGCCAGCTCCTTTCATTCAGTCAGTAGCTTCAAACATTTCTGGTATATGAAAAACATGTTTTTCAATGGCAAAAATCAATGAATATTGTAAATGCACAAACAGTAATATCTCCACATTGCAAGGTGCAATTCTGAAATTTTTTGCTTTTTCCTGTTAATCCTAGCATGATAAAGAAGATTCAAAGAGAGTGAGATGCCAGCTCCTTTCATTCAGTCAGTAGCTTCAAACATTTCTGGTATATGAAAAACATGTTTTTCAATGGCAAAAATCAATGAATATTGTAAATGCACAAACAGTAATATCTCCACATTGCACGGTGCAATTCTGAAATTTTTTGCTTTTTCCTGCTAATCCTAGCATGATAAAGAAGATTCAAAGAGAGTGAGATGCCAGCTCCTTTCATTCAGTCAGTAGCTTCAAACATTTCTGGACGTTTTTCAATGGCAAAAATCAATGAATATTGTAAATGCACAAACAGTAATATCTCCACATTGCAAGGTGCAATTCTGAAATTTTTTGCTTTTTCCTGTTAATCCTAGCATGATAAAGAAGATTCAAAGAGAGTGAGATGCCAGCTCCTTTCATTCAGTCAGTAGCTTCAAACATTTCTGGTATATGAAAAACATGTTTTTCAATGGCAAAAATCAATGAATATTGTAAATGCACAAACAGTAATATCTCCACATTGCAAGGTGCAATTCTGAAATTTTTTGCTTTTTCTTGTTAATCCTAGCATGATAAAGAAGATTCAAAGAGAGTGAGATGCCAGCTCCTTTCATTCAGTCAGTAGCTTCAAACATTTCTGGACGTTTTTCAATGGCAAAAATCAATGAATATTGTAAATGCACAAACAGTAATATCTCCACATTGCACGGTGCAATTCTGAAATTTTTAGCTTTTTCCTGTTAATCCTAGCATGATAAAGAAGATTCAAAGAGAGTGAGATGCCAGCTCCTTTCATTCAGTCAGTAGCTTCAAACATTTCTGGTATATGAAAAACATGTTTTTCAATGGCAAAAATCAATGAATATTGTAAATGCACAAACAGTAATATCTCCACATTGCAAGGTGCAATTCTGAAATTTTTTGCTTTTTCCTGTTAATCCTAGCATGATAAAGAAGATTCAAAGAGAGTGAGATGCCAGCTCCTTTCATTCAGTCAGTAGCTTCAAACATTTCTGGTATATGAAAAACATGTTTTTCAATGGCAAAAATCAATGAATATTGTAAATGCACAAACAGTAATATCTCCACATTGCACGGTGCAATTCTGAAATTTTTTGCTTTTTCCTGTTAATCCTAGCATGATAAAGAAGATTCAAAGAGAGTGAGATGCCAGCTCCTTTCATTCAGTCAGTAGCTTCAAACATTTCTGGACGTTTTTCAATGGCAAAAATCAATGAATATTGTAAATGCACAAACAGTAATATCTCCACATTGCACGGTGCAATTCTGAAATTTTTTGCTTTTTCCTGCTAATCCTAGCATGATAAAGAAGATTCAAAGAGAGTGAGATGCCAGCTCCTTTCATTCAGTCAGTAGCTTCAAACATTTCTGGTATATGAAAAACATGTTTTTCAATGGCAAAAATCAATGAATATTGTAAATGCACAAACAGTAATATCTCCACATTGCACGGTGCAATTCTGAAATTTTTAGCTTTTTCCTGCTAATCCTAGCATGATAAAGAAGATTCAAAGAGAGTGAGATGCCAGCTCCTTTCATTCAGTCAGTAGCTTCAAACATTTCTGGTATATGAAAAACATGTTTTTCAATGGCAAAAATCAATGAATATTGTAAATGCACAAACAGTAATATCTCCACATTGCACGGTGCAATTCTGAAATTTTTTGCTTTTTCCTGTTAATCCTAGCATGATAAAGAAGATTCAAAGAGAGTGAGATGCCAGCTCCTTTCATTCAGTCAGTAGCTTCAAACATTTCTGGTATATGAAAAACATGTTTTTCAATGGCAAAAATCAATGAATATTGTAAATGCACAAACAGTAATATCTCCACATTGCAAGGTGCAATTCTGAAATTTTTTGCTTTTTCCTGTTAATCCTAGCATGATAAAGAAGATTCAAAGAGAGTGAGATGCCAGCTCCTTTCATTCAGTCAGTAGCTTCAAACATTTCTGGTATATGAAAAACATGTTTTTCAATGGCAAAAATCAATGAATATTGTAAATGCACAAACAGTAATATCTCCACATTGCACGGTGCAATTCTGAAATTTTTTGCTTTTTCCTGTTAATCCTAGCATGATAAAGAAGATTCAAAGAGAGTGAGATGCCAGCTCCTTTCATTCAGTCAGTAGCTTCAAACATTTCTGGACGTTTTTCAATGGCAAAAATCAATGAATATTGTAAATGCACAAACAGTAATATCTCCACATTGCACGGTGCAATTCTGAAATTTTTTGCTTTTTCCTTCTAATCCTAGCATGATAAAGAAGATTCAAAGAGAGTGAGATGCCAGCTCCTTTCATTCAGTCAGTAGCTTCAAACATTTCTGGTATATGAAAAACATGTTTTTCAATGGCAAAAATCAATGAATATTGTAAATGCACAAACAGTAATATCTCCACATTGCAAGGTGCAATTCTGAAATTTTTTGCTTTTTCCTGTTAATCCTAGCATGATAAAGAAGATTCAAAGAGAGTGAGATGCCAGCTCCTTTCATTCAGTCAGTAGCTTCAAACATTTCTGGTATATGAAAAACATGTTTTTCAATGGCAAAAATCAATGAATATTGTAAATGCACAAACAGTAATATCTCCACATTGCACGGTGCAATTCTGAAATTTTTTGCTTTTTCCTGTTAATCCTAGCATGATAAAGAAGATTCAAAGAGAGTGAGATGCCAGCTCCTTTCATTCAGTCAGTAGCTTCAAACATTTCTGGACGTTTTTCAATGGCAAAAATCAATGAATATTGTAAATGCACAAACAGTAATATCTCCACATTGCACGGTGCAATTCTGAAATTTTTTGCTTTTTCCTGCTAATCCTAGCATGATAAAGAAGATTCAAAGAGAGTGAGATGCCAGCTCCTTTCATTCAGTCAGTAGCTTCAAACATTTCTGGTATATGAAAAACATGTTTTTCAATGGCAAAAATCAATGAATATTGTAAATGCACAAACAGTAATATCTCCACATTGCAAGGTGCAATTCTGAAATTTTTTGCTTTTTCCTGTTAATCCTAGCATGATAAAGAAGATTCAAAGAGAGTGAGATGCCAGCTCCTTTCATTCAGTCAGTAGCTTCAAACATTTCTGGTATATGAAAAACATGTTTTTCAATGGCAAAAATCAATGAATATTGTAAATGCACAAACAGTAATATCTCCACATTGCAAGGTGCAATTCTGAAATTTTTTGCTTTTTCCTGTTAATCCTAGCATGATAAAGAAGATTCAAAGAGAGTGAGATGCCAGCTCCTTTCATTCAGTCAGTAGCTTCAAACATTTCTGGTATATGAAAAACATGTTTTTCAATGGCAAAAATCAATGAATATTGTAAATGCACAAACAGTAATATCTCCACATTGCACGGTGCAATTCTGAAATTTTTTGCTTTTTCCTGCTAATCCTAGCATGATAAAGAAGATTCAAAGAGAGTGAGATGCCAGCTCCTTTCATTCAGTCAGTAGCTTCAAACATTTCTGGTATATGAAAAACATGTTTTTCAATGGCAAAAATCAATGAATATTGTAAATGCACAAACAGTAATATCTCCACATTGCACGGTGCAATTCTGAAATTTTTTGCTTTTTCCTGTTAATCCTAGCATGATAAAGAAGATTCAAAGAGAGTGAGATGCCAGCTCCTTTCATTCAGTCAGTAGCTTCAAACATTTCTGGACGTTTTTCAATGGCAAAAATCAATGAATATTGTAAATGCACAAACAGTAATATCTCCACATTGCACGGTGCAATTCTGAAATTTTTTGCTTTTTCCTGCTAATCCTAGCATGATAAAGAAGATTCAAAGAGAGTGAGATGCCAGCTCCTTTCATTCAGTCAGTAGCTTCAAACATTTCTGGTATATGAAAAACATGTTTTTCAATGGCAAAAATCAATGAATATTGTAAATGCACAAACAGTAATATCTCCACATTGCACGGTGCAATTCTGAAATTTTTAGCTTTTTCCTGCTAATCCTAGCATGATAAAGAAGATTCAAAGAGAGTGAGATGCCAGCTCCTTTCATTCAGTCAGTAGCTTCAAACATTTCTGGTATATGAAAAACATGTTTTTCAATGGCAAAAATCAATGAATATTGTAAATGCACAAACAGTAATATCTCCACATTGCACGGTGCAATTCTGAAATTTTTAGCTTTTTCCTGTTAATCCTAGCATGATAAAGAAGATTCAAAGAGAGTGAGATGCCAGCTCCTTTCATTCAGTCAGTAGCTTCAAACATTTCTGGTATATGAAAAACATGTTTTTCAATGGCAAAAATCAATGAATATTGTAAATGCACAAACAGTAATATCTCCACATTGCAAGGTGCAATTCTGAAATTTTTTGCTTTTTCCTGTTAATCCTAGCATGATAAAGAAGATTCAAAGAGAGTGAGATGCCAGCTCCTTTCATTCAGTCAGTAGCTTCAAACATTTCTGGTATATGAAAAACATGTTTTTCAATGGCAAAAATCAATGAATATTGTAAATGCACAAACAGTAATATCTCCACATTGCACGGTGCAATTCTGAAATTTTTTGCTTTTTCCTGCTAATCCTAGCATGATAAAGAAGATTCAAAGAGAGTGAGATGCCAGCTCCTTTCATTCAGTCAGTAGCTTCAAACATTTCTGGACGTTTTTCAATGGCAAAAATCAATGAATATTGTAAATGCACAAACAGTAATATCTCCACATTGCACGGTGCAATTCTGAAATTTTTAGCTTTTTCCTGTTAATCCTAGCATGATAAAGAAGATTCAAAGAGAGTGAGATGCCAGCTTCTTTCATTCAGTCAGTAGCTTCAAACATTTCTGGTATATGAAAAACATGTTTTTCAATGGCAAAAATCAATGAATATTGTAAATGCACAAACAGTAATATCTCCACATTGCAAGGTGCAATTCTGAAATTTTTTGCTTTTTCCTGTTAATCCTAGCATGATAAAGAAGATTCAAAGAGAGTTAGATGCCAGCTCCTTTCATTCAGTCAGTAGCTTCAAACATTTCTGGTATATGAAAAACATGTTTTTCAATGGCAAAAATCAATGAATATTGTAAATGCACAAACAGTAATATCTCCACATTGCACGGTGCAATTCTGAAATTTTTAGCTTTTTCCTGTTAATCCTAGCATGATAAAGAAGATTCAAAGAGAGTGAGATGCCAGCTCCTTTCATTCAGTCAGTAGCTTCAAACATTTCTGGACGTTTTTCAATGGCAAAAATCAATGAATATTGTAAATGCACAAACAGTAATATCTCCACATTGCACGGTGCAATTCTGAAATTTTTTGCTTTTTCCTGCTAATCCTAGCATGATAAAGAAGATTCAAAGAGAGTGAGATGCCAGCTCCTTTCATTCAGTCAGTAGCTTCAAACATTTCTGGTATATGAAAAACATGTTTTTCAATGGCAAAAATCAATGAATATTGTAAATGCACAAACAGTAATATCTCCACATTGCAAGGTGCAATTCTGAAATTTTTAGCTTTTTCCTGCTAATCCTAGCATGATAAAGAAGATTCAAAGAGAGTGAGATGCCAGCTCCTTTCATTCAGTCAGTAGCTTCAAACATTTCTGGTATATGAAAAACATGTTTTTCAATGGCAAAAATCAATGAATATTGTAAATGCACAAACAGTAATATCTCCACATTGCAAGGTGCAATTCTGAAATTTTTTGCTTTTTCCTGCTAATCCTAGCATGATAAAGAAGATTCAAAGAGAGTGAGATGCCAGCTCCTTTCATTCAGTCAGTAGCTTCAAACATTTCTGGTATATGAAAAACATGTTTTTCAATGGCAAAAATCAATGAATATTGTAAATGCACAAACAGTAATATCTCCACATTGCACGGTGCAATTCTGAAATTTTTTGCTTTTTCCTGCTAATCCTAGCATGATAAAGAAGATTCAAAGAGAGTGAGATGCCAGCTCCTTTCATTCAGTCAGTAGCTTCAAACATTTCTGGTATATGAAAAACATGTTTTTCAATGGCAAAAATCAATGAATATTGTAAATGCACAAACAGTAATATCTCCACATTGCACGGTGCAATTCTGAAATTTTTTGCTTTTTCCTGCTAATCCTAGCATGATAAAGAACATGTTTTTCATATACCAGAAATGTTTGAAACTACTGACTGAATGAAAGGAGCTGGCATCTCACTCTCTTTGAATCTTCTTTATCATGCTAGGATTAGCAGGAAAAAGCTAAAGATTTCAGAATTGCACCTTGCAATGTGGAGATATTACTGTTTGTGCATTTACAATATTCATTGATTTTTGCCATTGAAAAACGTCCAGAAATGTTTGAAGCTACTGACTGAATGAAAGGAGCTGGCATCTCACTCTCTTTGAATCTTCTTTATCATGCTAGGATTAACAGGAAAAAGCTAAAAATTTCAGAATTGCACCTTGCAATGTGGAGATATTACTGTTTGTGCATTTACAATATTCATTGATTTTTGCCATTGAAAAACGTCCAGAAATGTTTGAAGCTACTGACTGAATGAAAGGAGCTGGCATCTCACTCTCTTTGAATCTTCTTTATCATGCTAGGATTAGCAGGAAAAAGCAAAAAATTTCAGAATTGCACCGTGCAATGTGGAGATATTACTGTTTGTGCATTTACAATATTCATTGATTTTTGCCATTGAAAAACGTCCAGAAATGTTTGAAGCTACTGACTGAATGAAAGGAGCTGGCATCTCACTCTCTTTGAATCTTCTTTATCATGCTAGGATTAACAGGAAAAAGCTAAAAATTTCAGAATTGCACCGTGCAATGTGGAGATATTACTGTTTGTGCATTTACAATATTCATTGATTTTTGCCATTGAAAAACATGTTTTTCATATACCAGAAATGTTTGAAGCTACTGACTGAATGAAAGGAGCTGGCATCTCACTCTCTTTGAATCTTCTTTATCATGCTAGGATTAACAGGAAAAAGCTAAAAATTTCAGAATTGCACCGTGCAATGTGGAGATATTACTGTTTGTGCATTTACAATATTCATTGATTTTTGCCATTGAAAAACATGTTTTTCATATACCAGAAATGTTTGAAGCTACTGACTGAATGAAAGGAGCTGGCATCTCACTCTCTTTGAATCTTCTTTATCATGCTAGGATTAGCAGGAAAAAGCAAAAAATTTCAGAATTGCACCTTGCAATGTGGAGATATTACTGTTTGTGCATTTACAATATTCATTGATTTTTGCCATTGAAAAACATGTTTTTCATATACCAGAAATGTTTGAAGCTACTGACTGAATGAAAGGAGCTGGCATCTCACTCTCTTTGAATCTTCTTTATCATGCTAGGATTAGCAGGAAAAAGCAAAAAATTTCAGAATTGCACCGTGCAATGTGGAGATATTACTGTTTGTGCATTTACAATATTCATTGATTTTTGCCATTGAAAAACATGTTTTTCATATACCAGAAATGTTTGAAGCTACTGACTGAATGAAAGGAGCTGGCATCTCACTCTCTTTGAATCTTCTTTATCATGCTAGGATTAACAGGAAAAAGCTAAAAATTTCAGAATTGCACCGTGCAATGTGGAGATATTACTGTTTGTGCATTTACAATATTCATTGATTTTTGCCATTGAAAAACATGTTTTTCATATACCAGAAATGTTTGAAGCTACTGACTGAATGAAAGGAGCTGGCATCTCACTCTCTTTGAATCTTCTTTATCATGCTAGGATTAGCAGGAAAAAGCTAAAAATTTCAGAATTGCACCTTGCAATGTGGAGATATTACTGTTTGTGCATTTACAATATTCATTGATTTTTGCCATTGAAAAACATGTTTTTCATATACCAGAAATGTTTGAAGCTACTGACTGAATGAAAGGAGCTGGCATCTCACTCTCTTTGAATCTTCTTTATCATGCTAGGATTAGCAGGAAAAAGCAAAAAATTTCAGAATTGCACCGTGCAATGTGGAGATATTACTGTTTGTGCATTTACAATATTCATTGATTTTTGCCATTGAAAAACGTCCAGAAATGTTTGAAGCTACTGACTGAATGAAAGGAGCTGGCATCTCACTCTCTTTGAATCTTCTTTATCATGCTAGGATTAGCAGGAAAAAGCAAAAAATTTCAGAATTGCACCTTGCAATGTGGAGATATTACTGTTTGTGCATTTACAATATTCATTGATTTTTGCCATTGAAAAACATGTTTTTCATATACCAGAAATGTTTGAAGCTACTGACTGAATGAAAGGAGCTGGCATCTCACTCTCTTTGAATCTTCTTTATCATGCTAGGATTAGCAGGAAAAAGCAAAAAATTTCAGAATTGCACCGTGCAATGTGGAGATATTACTGTTTGTGCATTTACAATATTCATTGATTTTTGCCATTGAAAAACATGTTTTTCATATACCAGAAATGTTTGAAGCTACTGACTGAATGAAAGGAGCTGGCATCTCACTCTCTTTGAATCTTCTTTATCATGCTAGGATTAGCAGGAAAAAGCAAAAAATTTCAGAATTGCACCTTGCAATGTGGAGATATTACTGTTTGTGCATTTACAATATTCATTGATTTTTGCCATTGAAAAACATGTTTTTCATATACCAGAAATGTTTGAAGCTACTGACTGAATGAAAGGAGCTGGCATCTCACTCTCTTTGAATCTTCTTTATCATGCTAGGATTAGCAGGAAAAAGCAAAAAATTTCAGAATTGCACCGTGCAATGTGGAGATATTACTGTTTGTGCATTTACAATATTCATTGATTTTTGCCATTGAAAAACGTCCAGAAATGTTTGAAGCTACTGACTGAATGAAAGGAGCTGGCATCTCACTCTCTTTGAATCTTCTTTATCATGCTAGGATTAACAGGAAAAAGCAAAAAATTTCAGAATTTCACCGTGCAATGTGGAGATATTACTGTTTGTGCATTTACAATATTCATTGATTTTTGCCATTGAAAAACATGTTTTTCATATACCAGAAATGTTTGAAGCTACTGACTGAATGAAAGGAGCTGGCATCTCACTCTCTTTGAATCTTCTTTATCATGCTAGGATTAACAGGAAAAAGCAAAAAATTTCAGAATTGCACCTTGCAATGTGGAGATATTACTGTTTGTGCATTTACAATATTCATTGATTTTTGCCATTGAAAAACATGTTTTTCATATACCAGAAATGTTTGAAGCTACTGACTGAATGAAAGGAGCTGGCATCTCACTCTCTTTGAATCTTCTTTATCATGCTAGGATTAACAGGAAAAAGCAAAAAATTTCAGAATTGCACCGTGCAATGTGGAGATATTACTGTTTGTGCACTTACAATATTCATTGATTTTTGCCATTGAAAAACATGTTTTTCATATACCAGAAATGTTTGAAGCTACTGACTGAATGAAAGGAGCTGGCATCTCACTCTCTTTGAATCTTCTTTATCATGCTAGGATTAACAGGAAAAAGCTAAAAATTTCAGAATTGCACCTTGCAATGTGGAGATATTACTGTTTGTGCATTTACAATATTCATTGATTTTTGCCATTGAAAAACGTCCAGAAATGTTTGAAGCTACTGACTGAATGAAAGGAGCTGGCATCTCACTCTCTTTGAATCTTCTTTATCATGCTAGGATTAACAGGAAAAAGCAAAAAATTTCAGAATTGCACCGTGCAATGTGGAGATATTACTGTTTGTGCATTTACAATATTCATTGATTTTTGCCATTGAAAAACGTCCAGAAATGTTTGAAGCTACTGACTGAATGAAAGGAGCTGGCATCTCACTCTCTTTGAATCTTCTTTATCATGCTAGGATTAACAGGAAAAAGCTAAAAATTTCAGAATTGCACCTTGCAATGTGGAGATATTACTGTTTGTGCATTTACAATATTCATTGATTTTTGCCCATGAAAAACATGTTTTTCTTATACCAGAAATGTTTGAAGCTACTGACTGAATGAAAGGAGCTGGCATCTCACTCTCTTTGAATCTTCTTTATCATGCTAGGATTAGCAGGAAAAAGCTAAAAATTTCAGAATTGCACCGTGCAATGTGGAGATATTACTGTTTGTGCATTTACAATATTCATTGATTTTTGCCATTGAAAAACATGTTTTTCATATACCAGAAATGTTTGAAGCTACTGACTGAATGAAAGGAGCTGGCATCTCACTCTCTTTGAATCTTCTTTATCATGCTAGGATTAACAGGAAAAAGCAAAAAATTTCAGAATTGCACCGTGCAATGTGGAGATATTACTGTTTGTGCATTTACAATATTCATTGATTTTTGCCATTGAAAAACATGTTTTTCATATACCAGAATTGTTTGAAGCTACTGACTGAATGAAAGGAGCTGGCATCTCACTCTCTTTGAATCTTCTTTATCATGCTAGGATTAGCAGGAAAAAGCTAAAAATTTCAGAATTGCACCTTGCAATGTGGAGATATTACTGTTTGTGCATTTACAATATTCATTGATTTTTGCCATTGAAAAACATGTTTTTCATATACCAGAAATGTTTGAAGCTACTGACTGAATGAAAGGAGCTGGCATCTCACTCTCTTTGAATCTTCTTTATCATGCTAGGATTAGCAGGAAAAAGCAAAAAATTTCAGAATTGCACCGTGCAATGTGGAGATATTACTGTTTGTGCATTTACAATATTCATTGATTTTTGCCATTGAAAAACATGTTTTTCATATACCAGAAATGTTTGAAGCTACTGACTGAATGAAAGGAGCTGGCATCTCACTCTCTTTGAATCTTCTTTATCATGCTAGGATTAACAGGAAAAAGCTAAAAATTTCAGAATTGCACCGTGCAATGTGGAGATATTACTGTTTGTGCATTTACAATATTCATTGATTTTTGCCATTGAAAAACATGTTTTTCATATACCAGAAATGTTTGAAGCTACTGACTGAATGAAAGGAGCTGGCATCTCACTCTCTTTGAATCTTCTTTATCATGCTAGGATTAACAGGAAAAAGCAAAAAATTTCAGAATTGCACCGTGCAATGTGGAGATATTACTGTTTGTGCATTTACAATATTCATTGATTTTTGCCATTGAAAAACGTCCAGAAATGTTTGAAGCTACTGACTGAATGAAAGGAGCTGGCATCTCACTCTCTTTGAATCTTCTTTATCATGCTAGGATTAACAGGAAAAAGCTAAAAATTTCAGAATTGCACCTTGCAATGTGGAGATATTACTGTTTGTGCATTTACAATATTCATTGATTTTTGCCATTGAAAAACATGTTTTTCATATACCAGAAATGTTTGAAGCTACTGACTGAATGAAAGGAGCTGGCATCTCACTCTCTTTGAATCTTCTTTATCATGCTAGGATTAACAGGAAAAAGCAAAAAATTTCAGAATTGCACCGTGCAATGTGGAGATATTACTGTTTGTGCATTTACAATATTCATTGATTTTTGCCATTGAAAAACATGTTTTTCATATACCAGAAATGTTTGAAGCTACTGACTGAATGAAAGGAGCTGGCATCTCACTCTCTTTGAATCTTCTTTATCATGCTAGGATTAACAGGAAAAAGCTAAAAATTTCAGAATTGCACCGTGCAATGTGGAGATATTACTGTTTGTGCATTTACAATATTCATTGATTTTTGCCATTGAAAAACATGTTTTTCATATACCAGAAATGTTTGAAGCTACTGACTGAATGAAAGGAGCTGGCATCTCACTCTCTTTGAATCTTCTTTATCATGCTAGGATTAGCAGGAAAAAGCAAAAAATTTCAGAATTGCACCTTGCAATGTGGAGATATTACTGTTTGTGCATTTACAATATTCATTGATTTTTGCCATTGAAAAACGTCCAGAAATGTTTGAAGCTACTGACTGAATGAAAGGAGCTGGCATCTCACTCTCTTTGAATCTTCTTTATCATGCTAGGATTAGCACGAAAAAGCTAAAAATTTCAGAATTGCACCGTGCAATGTGGAGATATTACTGTTTGTGCATTTACAATATTCATTGATTTTTGCCATTGAAAAACGTCCAGAAATGTTTGAAGCTACTGACTGAATGAAAGGAGCTGGCATCTCACTCTCTTTGAATCTTCTTTATCATGCTAGGATTAACAGGAAAAAGCAAAAAATTTCAGAATTGCACCGTGCAATGTGGAGATATTACTGTTTGTGCATTTACAATATTCATTGATTTTTGCCATTGAAAAACATGTTTTTCATATACCAGAAATGTTTGAAGCTACTGACTGAATGAAAGGAGCTGGCATCTCACTCTCTTTGAATCTTCTTTATCATGCTAGGATTAGCAGGAAAAAGCAAAAAATTTCAGAATTGCACCTTGCAATGTGGAGATATTACTGTTTGTGCATTTACAATATTCATTGATTTTTGCCATTGAAAAACATGTTTTTCATATACCAGAAATGTTTGAAGCTACTGACTGAATGAAAGGAGCTGGCATCTCACTCTCTTTGAATCTTCTTTATCATGCTAGGATTAACAGGAAAAAGCAAAAAATTTCAGAATTGCACCTTGCAATGTGGAGATATTACTGTTTGTGCATTTACAATATTCATTGATTTTTGCCATTGAAAAACATGTTTTTCATATACCAGAAATGTTTGAAGCTACTGACTGAATGAAAGGAGCTGGCATCTCACTCTCTTTGAATCTTCTTTATCATGCTAGGATTAACAGGAAAAAGCTAAAAATTTCAGAATTGCACCTTGCAATGTGGAGATATTACTGTTTGTGCATTTACAATATTCATTGATTTTTGCCATTGAAAAACGTCCAGAAATGTTTGAAGCTACTGACTGAATGAAAGGAGCTGGCATCTCACTCTCTTTGAATCTTCTTTATCATGCTAGGATTAACAGGAAAAAGCTAAAAATTTCAGAATTGCACCGTGCAATGTGGAGATATTACTGTTTGTGCATTTACAATATTCATTGATTTTTGCCATTGAAAAACATGTTTTTCATATACCAGAAATGTTTGAAGCTACTGACTGAATGAAAGGAGCTGGCATCTCACTCTCTTTGAATCTTCTTTATCATGCTAGGATTAGCAGGAAAAAGCAAAAAATTTCAGAATTGCACCTTGCAATGTGGAGATATTACTGTTTGTGCATTTACAATATTCATTGATTTTTGCCATTGAAAAACATGTTTTTCATATACCAGAAATGTTTGAAGCTACTGACTGAATGAAAGGAGCTGGCATCTCACTCTCTTTGAATCTTCTTTATCATGCTAGGATTAACAGGAAAAAGCTAAAAATTTCAGAATTGCACCGTGCAATGTGGAGATATTACTGTTTGTGCATTTACAATATTCATTGATTTTTGCCATTGAAAAACATGTTTTTCATATACCAGAAATGTTTGAAGCTACTGACTGAATGAAAGGAGCTGGCATCTCACTCTCTTTGAATCTTCTTTATCATGCTAGGATTAGCAGGAAAAAGCTAAAAATTTCAGAATTGCACCGTGCAATGTGGAGATATTACTGTTTGTGCATTTACAATATTCATTGATTTTTGCCATTGAAAAACATGTTTTTCATATACCAGAAATGTTTGAAGCTACTGACTGAATGAAAGGAGCTGGCATCTCACTCTCTTTGAATCTTCTTTATCATGCTAGGATTAACAGGAAAAAGCAAAAAATTTCAGAATTGCACCGTGCAATGTGGAGATATTACTGTTTGTGCATTTACAATATTCATTGATTTTTGCCATTGAAAAACATGTTTTTCATATACCAGAAATGTTTGAAGCTACTGACTGAATGAAAGGAGCTGGCATCTCACTCTCTTTGAATCTTCTTTATCATGCTAGGATTAGCAGGAAAAAGCTAAAAATTTCAGAATTGCACCTTGCAATGTGGAGATATTACTGTTTGTGCATTTACAATATTCATTGATTTTTGCCATTGAAAAACATGTTTTTCATATACCAGAAATGTTTGAAGCTACTGACTGAATGAAAGGAGCTGGCATCTCACTCTCTTTGAATCTTCTTTATCATGCTAGGATTAACAGGAAAAAGCTAAAAATTTCAGAATTGCACCTTGCAATGTGGAGATATTACTGTTTGTGCATTTACAATATTCATTGATTTTTGCCATTGAAAAACATGTTTTTCATATACCAGAAATGTTTGAAGCTACTGACTGAATGAAAGGAGCGGGCATCTCACTCTCTTTGAATCTTCTTTATCATGCTAGGATTAACAGGAAAAAGCTAAAAATTTCAGAATTGCACCGTGCAATGTGGAGATATTACTGTTTGTGCATTTACAATATTCATTGATTTTTGCCATTGAAAAACATGTTTTTCATATACCAGAAATGTTTGAAGCTACTGACTGAATGAAAGGAGCTGGCATCTCACTCTCTTTGAATCTTCTTTATCATGCTAGGATTAGCAGGAAAAAGCAAAAAATTTCAGAATTGCACCTTGCAATGTGGAGATATTACTGTTTGTGCATTTACAATATTCATTGATTTTTGCCATTGAAAAACATGTTTTTCATATACCAGAAATGTTTGAAGCTACTGACTGAATGAAAGGAGCTGGCATCTCACTCTCTTTGAATCTTCTTTATCATGCTAGGATTAACAGGAAAAAGCTAAAAATTTCAGAATTGCACCGTGCAATGTGGAGATATTACTGTTTGTGCATTTACAATATTCATTGATTTTTGCCATTGAAAAACATGTTTTTCATATACCAGAAATGTTTGAAGCTACTGACTGAATGAAAGGAGCTGGCATCTCACTCTCTTTGAATCTTCTTTATCATGCTAGGATTAGCAGGAAAAAGCAAAAAATTTCAGAATTGCACCTTGCAATGTGGAGATATTACTGTTTGTGCATTTACAATATTCATTGATTTTTGCCATTGAAAAACATGTTTTTCATATACCAGAAATGTTTGAAGCTACTGACTGAATGAAAGGAGCTGGCATCTCACTCTCTTTGAATCTTCTTTATCATGCTAGGATTAGCAGGAAAAAGATAAAAATTTCAGAATTACACCGTGCAATGTGGAGATATTACTGTTTGTGCATTTACAATATTCATTGATTTTTGCCATTGAAAAACATGTTTTTCATATACCAGAAATGTTTGAAGCTACTGACTGAATGAAAGGAGCTGGCATCTCACTCTCTTTGAATCTTCTTTATCATGCTAGGATTAGCAGGAAAAAGCAAAAAATTTCAGAATTGCACCTTGCAATGTGGAGATATTACTGTTTGTGCATTTACAATATTCATTGATTTTTGCCATTGAAAAACATGTTTTTCATATACCAGAAATGTTTGAAGCTACTGACTGAATGAAAGGAGCTGGCATCTCACTCTCTTTGAATCTTCTTTATCATGCTAGGATTAGCAGGAAAAAGCAAAAAATTTCAGAATTGCACCGTGCAATGTGGAGATATTACTGTTTGTGCATTTACAATATTCATTGATTTTTGCCATTGAAAAACATGTTTTTCATATACCAGAAATGTTTGAAGCTACTGACTGAATGAAAGGAGCTGGCATCTCACTCTCTTTGAATCTTCTTTATCATGCTAGGATTAGCAGGAAAAAGCTAAAAATTTCAGAATTGCACCTTGCAATGTGGAGATATTACTGTTTGTGCATTTACAATATTCATTGATTTTTGCCATTGAAAAACGTCCAGAAATGTTTGAAGCTACTGACTGAATGAAAGGAGCTGGCATCTCACTCTCTTTGAATCTTCTTTATCATGCTAGGATTAGCAGGAAAAAGCTAAAAATTTCAGAATTGCACCGTGCAATGTGGAGATATTACTGTTTGTGCATTTACAATATTCATTGATTTTTGCCATTGAAAAACATGTTTTTCATATACCAGAAATGTTTGAAGCTACTGACTGAATGAAAGGAGCTGGCATCTCACTCTCTTTGAATCTTCTTTATCATGCTAGGATTAGCAGGAAAAAGCAAAAAATTTCAGAATTGCACCGTGCAATGTGGAGATATTACTGTTTGTGCATTTACAATATTCATTGATTTTTGCCATTGAAAAACATGTTTTTCATATACCAGAAATGTTTGAAGCTACTGACTGAATGAAAGGAGCTGGCATCTCACTCTCTTTGAATCTTCTTTATCATGCTAGGATTAACAGGAAAAAGCTAAAAATTTCAGAATTGCACCGTGCAATGTGGAGATATTACTGTTTGTGCATTTACAATATTCATTGATTTTTGCCATTGAAAAACATGTTTTTCATATACCAGAAATGTTTGAAGCTACTGACTGAATGAAAGGAGCTGGCATCTCACTCTCTTTGAATCTTCTTTATCATGCTAGGATTAGCAGGAAAAAGCAAAAAATTTCAGAATTGCACCTTGCAATGTGGAGATATTACTGTTTGTGCATTTACAATATTCATTGATTTTTGCCATTGAAAAACATGTTTTTCATATACCAGAAATGTTTGAAGCTACTGACTGAATGAAAGGAGCTGGCATCTCACTCTCTTTGAATCTTCTTTATCATGCTAGGATTAGCAGGAAAAAGCAAAAAATTTCAGAATTGCACCTTGCAATGTGGAGATATTACTGTTTGTACATTTACAATATTCATTGATTTTTGCCATTGAAAAACATGTTTTTCATATACCAGAAATGTTTGAAGCTACTGACTGAATGAAAGGAGCTGGCATCTCACTCTCTTTGAATCTTCTTTATCATGCTAGGATTAGCAGGAAAAAGCAAAAAATTTCAGAATTGCACCTTGCAATGTGGAGATATTACTGTTTGTGCATTTACAATATTCATTGATTTTTGCCATTGAAAAACATGTTTTTCATATACCAGAAATGTTTGAAGCTACTGACTGAATGAAAGGAGCTGGCATCTCACTCTCTTTGAATCTTCTTTATCATGCTAGGATTAGCAGGAAAAAGCAAAAAATTTCAGAATTGCACCGTGCAATGTGGAGATATTACTGTTTGTGCATTTACAATATTCATTGATTTTTGCCATTGAAAAACATGTTTTTCATATACCAGAAATGTTTGAAGCTACTGACTGAATGAAAGGAGCTGGCATCTCACTCTCTTTGAATCTTCTTTATCATGCTAGGATTAGCAGGAAAAAGCTAAAAATTTCAGAATTGCACCTTGCAATGTGGAGATATTACTGTTTGTGCATTTACAATATTCATTGATTTTTGCCATTGAAAAACGTCCAGAAATGTTTGAAGCTACTGACTGAATGAAAGGAGCTGGCATCTCACTCTCTTTGAATCTTCTTTATCATGCTAGGATTAACAGGAAAAAGCTAAAAATTTCAGAATTGCACCTTGCAATGTGGAGATATTACTGTTTGTGCATTTACAATATTCATTGATTTTTGCCATTGAAAAACATGTTTTTCATATACCAGAAATGTTTGAAGCTACTGACTGAATGAAAGGAGCTGGCATCTCACTCTCTTTGAATCTTCTTTATCATGCTAGGATTAGCAGGAAAAAGCAAAAAATTTCAGAATTGCACCGTGCAATGTGGAGATATTACTGTTTGTGCATTTACAATATTCATTGATTTTTGCCATTGAAAAACATGTTTTTCATATACCAGAAATGTTTGAAGCTACTGACTGAATGAAAGGAGCTGGCATCTCACTCTCTTTGAATCTTCTTTATCATGCTAGGATTAGCAGGAAAAAGCTAAAAATTTCAGAATTGCACCTTGCAATGTGGAGATATTACTGTTTGTGCATTTACAATATTCATTGATTTTTGCCATTGAAAAACATGTTTTTCATATACCAGAAATGTTTGAAGCTACTGACTGAATGAAAGGAGCTGGCATCTCACTCTCTTTGAATCTTCTTTATCATGCTAGGATTAGCAGGAAAAAGCTAAAAATTTCAGAATTGCACCTTGCAATGTGGAGATATTACTGTTTGTGCATTTACAATATTCATTGATTTTTGCCATTGAAAAACATGTTTTTCATATACCAGAAATGTTTGAAGCTACTGACTGAATGAAAGGAGCTGGCATCTCACTCTCTTTGAATCTTCTTTATCATGCTAGGATTAACAGGAAAAAGCTAAAAATTTCAGAATTGCACCTTGCAATGTGGAGATATTACTGTTTGTGCATTTACAATATTCATTGATTTTTGCCATTGAAAAACATGTTTTTCATATACCAGAAATGTTTGAAGCTACTGACTGAATGAAAGGAGCTGGCATCTCACTCTCTTTGAATCTTCTTTATCATGCTAGGATTAACAGGAAAAAGCTAAAGATTTCAGAATTGCACCTTGCAATGTGGAGATATTACTGTTTGTGCATTTACAATATTCATTGATTTTTGCCATTGAAAAACGTCCAGAAATGTTTGAAGCTACTGACTGAATGAAAGGAGCTGGCATCTCACTCTCTTTGAATCTTCTTTATCATGCTAGGATTAACAGGAAAAAGCTAAAAATTTCAGAATTGCACCTTGCAATGTGGAGATATTACTGTTTGTGCATTTACAATATTCATTGATTTTTGCCATTGAAAAACGTCCAGAAATGTTTGAAGCTACTGACTGAATGAAAGGAGCTGGCATCTCACTCTCTTTGAATCTTCTTTATCATGCTAGGATTAGCAGGAAAAAGCAAAAAATTTCAGAATTGCACCGTGCAATGTGGAGATATTACTGTTTGTGCATTTACAATATTCATTGATTTTTGCCATTGAAAAACATGTTTTTCATATACCAGAAATGTTTGAAGCTACTGACTGAATGAAAGGAGCTGGCATCTCACTCTCTTTGAATCTTCTTTATCATGCTAGGATTAGCAGGAAAAAGCAAAAAATTTCAGAATTGCACCTTGCAATGTGGAGATATTACTGTTTGTGCATTTACAATATTCATTGATTTTTGCCATTGAAAAACATGTTTTTCATATACCAGAAATGTTTGAAGCTACTGACTGAATGAAAGAAGCTGGCATCTCACTCTCTTTGAATCTTCTTTATCATGCTAGGATTAGCAGGAAAAAGCAAAAAATTTCAGAATTGCACCGTGCAATGTGGAGATATTACTGTTTGTGCATTTACAATATTCATTGATTTTTGCCATTGAAAAACGTCCAGAAATGTTTGAAGCTACTGACTGAAAGAAAGGAGCTGGCATCTCACTCTCTTTGAATCTTCTTTATCATGCTAGGATTAACAGGAAAAAGCAAAAAATTTCAGAATTGCACCGTGCAATGTGGAGATATTACTGTTTGTGCATTTACAATATTCATTGATTTTTGCCATTGAAAAACATGTTTTTCATATACCAGAAATGTTTGAAGCTACTGACTGAATGAAAGGAGCTGGCATCTCACTCTCTTTGAATCTTCTTTATCATGCTAGGATTAACAGGAAAAAGCTAAAAATTTCAGAATTGCACCTTGCAATGTGGAGATATTACTGTTTGTGCATTTACAATATTCATTGATTTTTGCCATTGAAAAACATGTTTTTCATATACCAGAAATGTTTGAAGCTACTGGCTGAATGAAAGGAGCTGGCATCTCACTCTCTTTGAATCTTCTTTATCATGCTAGGATTAACAGGAAAAAGCAAAAAATTTCAGAATTGCACCGTGCAATGTGGAGATATTACTGTTTGTGCATTTACAATATTCATTGATTTTTGCCATTGAAAAACATGTTTTTCATATACCAGAAATGTTTGAAGCTACTGACTGAATGAAAGGAGCTGGCATCTCACTCTCTTTGAATCTTCTTTATCATGCTAGGATTAACAGGAAAAAGCTAAAAATTTCAGAATTGCACCGTGCAATGTGGAGATATTACTGTTTGTGCATTTACAATATTCATTGATTTTTGCCATTGAAAAACGTCCAGAAATGTTTGAAGCTACTGACTGAATGAAAGGAGCTGGCATCTCACTCTCTTTGAATCTTCTTTATCATGCTAGGATTAACAGGAAAAAGCTAAAAATTTCAGAATTGCACCTTGCAATGTGGAGATATTACTGTTTGTGCATTTACAATATTCATTGATTTTTGCCATTGAAAAACATGTTTTTCATATACCAGAAATGTTTGAAGCTACTGACTGAATGAAAGGAGCTGGCATCTCTCTCTCTTTGAATCTTCTTTATCATGCTAGGATTAACAGGAAAAAGCTAAAAATTTCAGAATTGCACCGTGCAATGTGGAGATATTACTGTTTGTGCATTTACAATATTCATTGATTTTTGCCATTGAAAAACATGTTTTTCATATACCAGAAATGTTTGAAGCTACTGACTGAATGAAAGGAGCTGGCATGTCACTCTCTTTGAATCTTCTTTATCATGCTAGGATTAGCAGGAAAAAGCAAAAAATTTCAGAATTGCACCTTGCAATGTGGAGATATTACTGTTTGTGCATTTACAATATTCATTGATTTTTGCCATTGAAAAACATGTTTTTCATATACCAGAAATGTTTGAAGCTACTGACTGAATGAAAGGAGCTGGCATCTCACTCTCTTTGAATCTTCTTTATCATGCTAGGATTAACAGGAAAAAGCTAAAAATTTCAGAATTGCACCGTGCAATGTGGAGATATTACTGTTTGTGCATTTACAATATTCATTGATTTTTGCCATTGAAAAACATGTTTTTCATATACCAGAAATGTTTGAAGCTACTGACTGAATGAAAGGAGCTGGCATCTCACTCTCTTTGAATCTTCTTTATCATGCTAGGATTAACAGGAAAAAGCAAAAAATTTCAGAATTGCACCGTGCAATGTGGAGATATTACTGTTTGTGCATTTACAATATTCATTGATTTTTGCCATTGAAAAACGTCCAGAAATGTTTGAAGCTACTGACTGAATGAAAGGAGCTGGCATCTCACTCTCTTTGAATCTTCTTTATCATGCTAGGATTAGCAGGAAAAAGCAAAAAATTTCAGAATTGCACCGTGCAATGTGGAGATATTACTGTTTGTGCATTTACAATATTCATTGATTTTTGCCATTGAAAAACGTCCAGAAATGTTTGAAGCTACTGACTGAATGAAAGGAGCTGGCATCTCACTCTCTTTGAATCTTCTTTATCATGCTAGGATTAGCAGGAAAAAGCAAAAAATTTCAGAATTGCACCGTGCAATGTGGAGATATTACTGTTTGTGCATTTACAATATTCATTGATTTTTGCCATTGAAAAACATGTTTTTCATATACCAGAAATGTTTGAAGCTACTGACTGAATGAAAGGAGCTGGCATCTCACTCTCTTTGAATCTTCTTTATCATGCTAGGATTAACAGGAAAAAGCAAAAAATTTCAGAATTGCACCGTGCAATGTGGAGATATTACTGTTTGTGCATTTACAATATTCATTGATTTTTGCCATTGAAAAACATGTTTTTCATATACCAGAAATGTTTGAAGCTACTGACTGAATGAAAGGAGCTGGCATCTCACTCTCTTTGAATCTTCTTTATCATGCTAGGATTAGCAGGAAAAAGCTAAAAATTTCAGAATTGCACCGTGCAATGTGGAGATATTACTGTTTGTGCATTTACAATATTCATTGATTTTTGCCATTGAAAAACATGTTTTTCATATACCAGAAATGTTTGAAGCTACTGACTGAATGAAAGGAGCTGGCATCTCACTCTTTTTGAATCTTCTTTATCATGCTAGGATTAACAGGAAAAAGCTAAAAATTTCAGAATTGCACCTTGCAATGTGGAGATATTACTGTTTGTGCATTTACAATATTCATTGATTTTTGCCATTGAAAAACGTCCAGAAATGTTTGAAGCTACTGACTGAATGAAAGGAGCTGGCATCTCACTCTCTTTGAATCTTCTTTATCATGCTAGGATTAGCAGGAAAAAGCAAAAAATTTCAGATTTGCACCTTGCAATGTGGAGATATTACTGTTTGTGCATTTACAATATTCATTGATTTTTGCCATTGAAAAACATGTTTTTCATATACCAGAAATGTTTGAAGCTACTGACTGAATGAAAGGAGCTGGCATCTCACTCTCTTTGAATCTTCTTTATCATGCTAGGATTAGCAGGAAAAAGCTAAAAATTTCAGAATTGCACCGTGCAATGTGGAGATATTACTGTTTGTGCATTTACAATATTCATTGATTTTTGCCATTGAAAAACATGTTTTTCATATACCAGAAATGTTTGAAGCTACCGACTGAATGAAAGGAGCTGGCATCTCACTCTCTTTGAATCTTCTTTATCATGCTAGGATTAGCAGGAAAAAGCAAAAAATTTCAGAATTGCACCTTGCAATGTGGAGATATTACTGTTTGTGCATTTACAATATTCATTGATTTTTGCCATTGAAAAACATGTTTTTCATATACCAGAAATGTTTGAAGCTACTGACTGAATGAAAGGAGCTGGCATCTCACTCTCTTTGAATCTTCTTTATCATGCTAGGATTAGCAGGAAAAAGCAAAAAATTTCAGAATTGCACCGTGCAATGTGGAGATATTACTGTTTGTGCATTTACAATATTCATTGATTTTTGCCATTGAAAAACATGTTTTTCATATACCAGAAATGTTTGAAGCTACTGACTGAATGAAAGGAGCTGGCATCTCACTCTCTTTGAATCTTCTTTATCATGCTAGGATTAACAGGAAAAAGCAAAAAATTTCAGAATTGCACCGTGCAATGTGGAGATATTACTGTTTGTGCATTTACAATATTCATTGATTTTTGCCATTGAAAAACATGTTTTTCATATACCAGAAATGTTTGAAGCTACTGACTGAATGAAAGGAGCTGGCATCTCACTCTCTTTGAATCTTCTTTATCATGCTAGGATTAGCAGGAAAAAGCAAAAAATTTCAGAATTACACCTTGCAATGTGGAGATATTACTGTTTGTGCATTTACAATATTCATTGATTTTTGCCATTGAAAAACATGTTTTTCATATACCAGAAATGTTTGAAGCTACTGACTGAATGAAAGGAGCTGGCATCTCACTCTCTTTGAATCTTCTTTATCATGCTAGGATTAGCAGGAAAAAGCAAAAAATTTCAGAATTGCACCGTGCAATGTGGAGATATTACTGTTTGTGCATTTACAATATTCATTGATTTTTGCCATTGAAAAACATGTTTTTCATATACCAGAAATGTTTGAAGCTACTGACTGAATGAAAGGAGCTGGCATCTCACTCTCTTTGAATCTTCTTTATCATGCTAGGATTAACAGGAAAAAGCAAAAAATTTCAGAATTGCACCGTGCAATGTGGAGATATTACTGTTTGTGCATTTACAATATTCATTGATTTTTGCCATTGAAAAACATGTTTTTCATATACCAGAAATGTTTGAAGCTACTGACTGAATGAAAGGAGCTGGCATCTCACTCTCTTTGAATCTTCTTTATCATGCTAGGATTACAGGAAAAAGCTAAAAATTTCAGAATTGCACCGTGCAATGTGGAGATATTACTGTTTGTGCATTTACAATATTCATTGATTTTTGCCATTGAAAAACATGTTTTTCATATACCAGAAATGTTTGAAGCTACTGACTGAATGAAAGGAGCTGGCATCTCACTCTCTTTGAATCTTCTTTATCATGCTAGGATTAGCAGGAAAAAGCTAAAAATTTCAGAATTGCACCGTGCAATGTGGAGATATTACTGTTTGTGCATTTACAATATTCATTGATTTTTGCCATTGAAAAACGTCCAGAAATGTTTGAAGCTACTGACTGAATGAAAGGAGCTGGCATCTCACTCTCTTTGAATCTTCTTTATCATGCTAGGATTAACAGGAAAAAGCTAAAAATTTCAGAATTGCACCTTGCAATGTGGAGATATTACTGTTTGTGCATTTACAATATTCATTGATTTTTGCCATTGAAAAACATGTTTTTCATATACCAGAAATGTTTGAAGCTACTGACTGAATGAAAGGAGCTGGCATCTCACTCTCTTTGAATCTTCTTTATCATGCTAGGATTAGCAGGAAAAAGCAAAAAATTTCAGAATTGCACCGTGCAATGTGGAGATATTACTGTTTGTGCATTTACAATATTCATTGATTTTTGCCATTGAAAAACATGTTTTTCATATACCAGAAATGTTTGAAGCTACTGACTGAATGAAAGGAGCTGGCATCTCACTCTCTTTGAATCTTCTTTATCATGCTAGGATTAACAGGAAAAAGCAAAAAATTTCAGAATTGCACCGTGCAATGTGGAGATATTACTGTTTGTGCATTTACAATATTCATTGATTTTTGCCATTGAAAAACATGTTTTTCATATACCAGAAATGTTTGAAGCTACTGACTGAATGAAAGGAGCTGGCATCTCACTCTCTTTGAATCTTCTTTATCATGCTAGGATTAGCAGGAAAAAGCAAAAAATTTCAGAATTGCACCTTGCAATGTGGAGATATTACTGTTTGTGCATTTACAATATTCATTGATTTTTGCCATTGAAAAACATGTTTTTCATATACCAGAAATGTTTGAAGCTACTGACTGAATGAAAGGAGCTGGCATCTCACTCTCTTTGAATCTTCTTTATCATGCTAGGATTAGCAGGAAAAAGCAAAAAATTTCAGAATTGCACCGTGCAATGTGGAGATATTACTGTTTGTGCATTTACAATATTCATTGATTTTTGCCATTGAAAAACATGTTTTTCATATACCAGAAATGTTTGAAGCTACTGACTGAATGAAAGGAGCTGGCATCTCACTCTCTTTGAATCTTCTTTATCATGCTAGGATTAACAGGAAAAAGCAAAAAATTTCAGAATTGCACCGTGCAATGTGGAGATATTACTGTTTGTGCATTTACAATATTCATTGATTTTTGCCATTGAAAAACATGTTTTTCATATACCAGAAATGTTTGAAGCTACTGACTGAATGAAAGGAGCTGGCATCTCACTCTCTTTGAATCTTCTTTATCATGCTAGGATTACAGGAAAAAGCTAAAAATTTCAGAATTGCACCGTGCAATGTGGAGATATTACTGTTTGTGCATTTACAATATTCATTGATTTTTGCCATTGAAAAACATGTTTTTCATATACCAGAAATGTTTGAAGCTACTGACTGAATGAAAGGAGCTGGCATCTCACTCTCTTTGAATCTTCTTTATCATGCTAGGATTAGCAGGAAAAAGCTAAAAATTTCAGAATTGCACCGTGCAATGTGGAGATATTACTGTTTGTGCATTTACAATATTCATTGATTTTTGCCATTGAAAAACGTCCAGAAATGTTTGAAGCTACTGACTGAATGAAAGGAGCTGGCATCTCACTCTCTTTGAATCTTCTTTATCATGCTAGGATTAACAGGAAAAAGCTAAAAATTTCAGAATTGCACCTTGCAATGTGGAGATATTACTGTTTGTGCATTTACAATATTCATTGATTTTTGCCATTGAAAAACATGTTTTTCATATACCAGAAATGTTTGAAGCTACTGACTGAATGAAAGGAGCTGGCATCTCACTCTCTTTGAATCTTCTTTATCATGCTAGGATTAGCAGGAAAAAGCAAAAAATTTCAGAATTGCACCGTGCAATGTGGAGATATTACTGTTTGTGCATTTACAATATTCATTGATTTTTGCCATTGAAAAACATGTTTTTCATATACCAGAAATGTTTGAAGCTACTGACTGAATGAAAGGAGCTGGCATCTCACTCTCTTTGAATCTTCTTTATCATGCTAGGATTAACAGGAAAAAGCTAAAAATTTCAGAATTGCACCTTGCAATGTGGAGATATTACTGTTTGTGCATTTACAATATTCATTGATTTTTGCCATTGAAAAACGTCCAGAAATGTTTGAAGCTACTGACTGAATGAAAGGAGCTGGCATCTCACTCTCTTTGAATCTTCTTTATCATGCTAGGATTAACAGGAAAAAGCAAAAAATTTCAGAATTGCACCTTGCAATGTGGAGATATTACTGTTTGTGCATTTACAATATTCATTGATTTTTGCCATTGAAAAACATGTTTTTCATATACCAGAAATGTTTGAAGCTACTGACTGAATGAAAGGAGCTGGCATCTCACTCTCTTTGAATCTTCTTTATCATGCTAGGATTAACAGGAAAAAGCAAAAAATTTCAGAATTGCACCTTGCAATGTGGAGATATTACTGTTTGTGCATTTACAATATTCATTGATTTTTGCCATTGAAAAACATGTTTTTCATATACCAGAAATGTTTGAAGCTACTGACTGAATGAAAGGAGCTGGCATCTCACTCTCTTTGAATCTTCTTTATCATGCTAGGATTAACAGGAAAAAGCTAAAAATTTCAGAATTGCACCGTGCAATGTGGAGATATTACTGTTTGTGCATTTACAATATTCATTGATTTTTGCCATTGAAAAACGTCCAGAAATGTTTGAAGCTACTGACTGAATGAAAGGAGCTGGCATCTCACTCTCTTTGAATCTTCTTTATCATGCTAGGATTAACAGGAAAAAGCTAAAAATTTCAGAATTGCACCTTGCAATGTGGAGATATTACTGTTTGTGCATTTACAATATTCATTGATTTTTGCCATTGAAAAACATGTTTTTCATATACCAGAAATGTTTGAAGCTACTGACTGAATGAAAGGAGCTGGCATCTCACTCTCTTTGAATCTTCTTTATCATGCTAGGATTAGCAGGAAAAAGCAAAAAATTTCAGAATTGCACCGTGCAATGTGGAGATATTACTGTTTGTGCATTTACAATATTCATTGATTTTTGCCATTGAAAAACATGTTTTTCATATACCAGAAATGTTTGAAGCTACTGACTGAATGAAAGGAGCTGGCATCTCACTCTCTTTGAATCTTCTTTATCATGCTAGGATTAACAGGAAAAAGCTAAAAATTTCAGAATTGCACCTTGCAATGTGGAGATATTACTGTTTGTGCATTTACAATATTCATTGATTTTTGCCATTGAAAAACGTCCAGAAATGTTTGAAGCTACTGACTGAATGAAAGGAGCTGGCATCTCACTCTCTTTGAATCTTCTTTATCATGCTAGGATTAACAGGAAAAAGCAAAAAATTTCAGAATTGCACCGTGCAATGTGGAGATATTACTGTTTGTGCATTTACAATATTCATTGATTTTTGCCATTGAAAAACATGTTTTTCATATACCAGAAATGTTTGAAGCTACTGACTGAATGAAAGGAGCTGGCATCTCACTCTCTTTGAATCTTCTTTATCATGCTAGGATTAACAGGAAAAAGCAAAAAATTTCAGAATTGCACCTTGCAATGTGGAGATATTACTGTTTGTGCATTTACAATATTCATTGATTTTTGCCATTGAAAAACATGTTTTTCATATACCAGAAATGTTTGAAGCTACTGACTGAATGAAAGGAGCTGGCATCTCACTCTCTTTGAATCTTCTTTATCATGCTAGGATTAACAGGAAAAAGCTAAAAATTTCAGAATTGCACCGTGCAATGTGGAGATATTACTGTTTGTGCATTTACAATATTCATTGATTTTTGCCATTGAAAAACGTCCAGAAATGTTTGAAGCTACTGACTGAATGAAAGGAGCTGGCATCTCACTCTCTTTGAATCTTCTTTATCATGCTAGGATTAACAGGAAAAAGCTAAAAATTTCAGAATTGCACCTTGCAATGTGGAGATATTACTGTTTGTGCATTTACAATATTCATTGATTTTTGCCATTGAAAAACATGTTTTTCATATACCAGAAATGTTTGAAGCTACTGACTGAATGAAAGGAGCTGGCATCTCACTCTCTTTGAATCTTCTTTATCATGCTAGGATTAACAGGAAAAAGCTAAAAATTTCAGAATTGCACCTTGCAATGTGGAGATATTACTGTTTGTGCATTTACAATATTCATTGATTTTTGCCATTGAAAAACATGTTTTTCATATACCAGAAATGTTTGAAGCTACTGACTGAATGAAAGGAGCTGGCATCTCACTCTCTTTGAATCTTCTTTATCATGCTAGGATTAACAGGAAAAAGCTAAAAATTTCAGAATTGCACCTTGCAATGTGGAGATATTACTGTTTGTGCATTTACAATATTCATTGATTTTTGCCATTGAAAAACATGTTTTTCATATACCAGAAATGTTTGAAGCTACTGACTGAATGAAAGGAGCTGGCATCTCACTCTCTTTGAATCTTCTTTATCATGCTAGGATTAACAGGAAAAAGCTAAAAATTTCAGAATTGCACCGTGCAATGTGGAGATATTACTGTTTGTGCATTTACAATATTCATTGATTTTTGCCAT
The DNA here is from genome assembly GCF_046119375.1 of Phyllobates terribilis. Classification (NCBI taxonomy): domain Eukaryota; kingdom Metazoa; phylum Chordata; class Amphibia; order Anura; family Dendrobatidae; genus Phyllobates; species Phyllobates terribilis. The sequence goes on along the minus strand of NW_027367933.1, from coordinate 3,426 downwards.
TGAAAAACGTCCAGAAATGTTTGAAGCTACTGACTGAATGAAAGGAGCTGGCATCTCACTCTCTTTGAATCTTCTTTATCATGCTAGGATTAGCAGGAAAAAGCAAAAAATTTCAGAATTGCACCTTGCAATGTGGAGATATTACTGTTTGTGCATTTACAATATTCATTGATTTTTGCCATTGAAAAACGTCCAGAAATGTTTGAAGCTACTGACTGAATGAAAGGAGCTGGCATCTCACTCTCTTTGAATCTTCTTTATCATGCTAGGATTAGCAGGAAAAAGCAAAAAATTTCAGAATTGCACCGTGCAATGTGGAGATATTACTGTTTGTGCATTTACAATATTCATTGATTTTTGCCATTGAAAAACGTCCAGAAATGTTTGAAGCTACTGACTGAATGAAAGGAGCTGGCATCTCACTCTCTTTGAATCTTCTTTATCATGCTAGGATTAACAGGAAAAAGCTAAAAATTTCAGAATTGCACCGTGCAATGTGGAGATATTACTGTTTGTGCATTTACAATATTCATTGATTTTTGCCATTGAAAAACATGTTTTTCATATACCAGAAATGTTTGAAGCTACTGACTGAATGAAAGGAGCTGGCATCTCACTCTCTTTGAATCTTCTTTATCATGCTAGGATTAACAGGAAAAAGCTAAAAATTTCAGAATTGCACCGTGCAATGTGGAGATATTACTGTTTGTGCATTTACAATATTCATTGATTTTTGCCATTGAAAAACATGTTTTTCATATACCAGAAATGTTTGAAGCTACTGACTGAATGAAAGGAGCTGGCATCTCACTCTCTTTGAATCTTCTTTATCATGCTAGGATTAACAGGAAAAAGCAAAAAATTTCAGAATTGCACCGTGCAATGTGGAGATATTACTGTTTGTGCATTTACAATATTCATTGATTTTTGCCATTGAAAAACGTCCAGAAATGTTTGAAGCTACTGACTGAATGAAAGGAGCTGGCATCTCACTCTCTTTGAATCTTCTTTATCATGCTAGGATTAACAGGAAAAAGCTAAAAATTTCAGAATTGCACCGTGCAATGTGGAGATATTACTGTTTGTGCATTTACAATATTCATTGATTTTTGCCATTGAAAAACATGTTTTTCATATACCAGAAATGTTTGAAGCTACTGACTGAATGAAAGGAGCTGGCATCTCACTCTCTTTGAATCTTCTTTATCATGCTAGGATTAGCAGGAAAAAGCAAAAAATTTCAGAATTGCACCTTGCAATGTGGAGATATTACTGTTTGTGCATTTACAATATTCATTGATTTTTGCCATTGAAAAACATGTTTTTCATATACCAGAAATGTTTGAAGCTACTGACTGAATGAAAGGAGCTGGCATCTCACTCTCTTTGAATCTTCTTTATCATGCTAGGATTAACAGGAAAAAGCTAAAAATTTCAGAATTGCACCGTGCAATGTGGAGATATTACTGTTTGTGCATTTACAATATTCATTGATTTTTGCCATTGAAAAACATGTTTTTCATATACCAGAAATGTTTGAAGCTACTGACTGAATGAAAGGAGCTGGCATCTCACTCTCTTTGAATCTTCTTTATCATGCTAGGATTAACAGGAAAAAGCAAAAAATTTCAGAATTGCACAGTGCAATGTGGAGATATTACTGTTTGTGCATTTACAATATTCATTGATTTTTGCCATTGAAAAACGTCCAGAAATGTTTGAAGCTACTGACTGAATGAAAGGAGCTGGCATCTCACTCTCTTTGAATCTTCTTTATCATGCTAGGATTAGCAGGAAAAAGCTAAAAATTTCAGAATTGCACCGTGCAATGTGGAGATATTACTGTTTGTGCATTTACAATATTCATTGATTTTTGCCATTGAAAAACATGTTTTTCATATACCAGAAATGTTTGAAGCTACTGACTGAATGAAAGGAGCTGGCATCTCACTCTCTTTGAATCTTCTTTATCATGCTAGGATTAACAGGAAAAAGCTAAAAATTTCAGAATTGCACCGTGCAATGTGGAGATATTACTGTTTGTGCATTTACAATATTCATTGATTTTTGCCATTGAAAAACATGTTTTTCATATACCAGAAATGTTTGAAGCTACTGACTGAATGAAAGGAGCTGGCATCTCACTCTCTTTGAATCTTCTTTATCATGCTAGGATTAGCAGGAAAAAGCTAAAAATTTCAGAATTGCACCTTGCAATGTGGAGATATTACTGTTTGTGCATTTACAATATTCATTGATTTTTGCCATTGAAAAACATGTTTTTCATATACCAGAAATGTTTGAAGCTACTGACTGAATGAAAGGAGCTGGCATCTCACTCTCTTTGAATCTTCTTTATCATGCTAGGATTAACAGGAAAAAGCTAAAAATTTCAGAATTGCACCGTGCAATGTGGAGATATTACTGTTTGTGCATTTACAATATTCATTGATTTTTGCCATTGAAAAACGTCCAGAAATGTTTGAAGCTACTGACTGAATGAAAGGAGCTCTCACTCTCTTTGAATCTTCTTTATCATGCTAGGATTAGCAGGAAAAAGCAAAAAATTTCAGAATTGCACCTTGCAATGTGGAGATATTACTGTTTGTGCATTTACAATATTCATTGATTTTTGCCATTGAAAAACGTCCAGAAATGTTTGAAGCTACTGACTGAATGAAAGGAGCTGGCATCTCACTCTCTTTGAATCTTCTTTATCATGCTAGGATTAGCAGGAAAAAGCAAAAAATTTCAGAATTGCACCGTGCAATGTGGAGATATTACTGTTTGTGCATTTACAATATTCATTGATTTTTGCCATTGAAAAACGTCCAGAAATGTTTGAAGCTACTGACTGAATGAAAGGAGCTGGCATCTCACTCTCTTTGAATCTTCTTTATCATGCTAGGATTAACAGGAAAAAGCTAAAAATTTCAGAATTGCACCGTGCAATGTGGAGATATTACTGTTTGTGCATTTACAATATTCATTGATTTTTGCCATTGAAAAACATGTTTTTCATATACCAGAAATGTTTGAAGCTACTGACTGAATGAAAGGAGCTGGCATCTCACTCTCTTTGAATCTTCTTTATCATGCTAGGATTAACAGGAAAAAGCTAAAAATTTCAGAATTGCACCGTGCAATGTGGAGATATTACTGTTTGTGCATTTACAATATTCATTGATTTTTGCCATTGAAAAACATGTTTTTCATATACCAGAAATGTTTGAAGCTACTGACTGAATGAAAGGAGCTGGCATCTCACTCTCTTTGAATCTTCTTTATCATGCTAGGATTAACAGGAAAAAGCAAAAAATTTCAGAATTGCACCGTGCAATGTGGAGATATTACTGTTTGTGCATTTACAATATTCATTGATTTTTGCCATTGAAAAACGTCCAGAAATGTTTGAAGCTACTGACT
>NW_027367932.1:0-53725 GCF_046119375.1 Phyllobates terribilis | reverse complement strand
GGAGCTGGCATCTCACTCTCTTTGAATCTTCTTTATCATGCTAGGATTAGCAGGAAAAAGCTAAAAATTTCAGAATTGCAACAGTGCAATGTGGAGATATTACTGTTTGTGCATTTACAATATTCATTGATTTTTGCCATTGAAAAACATGTTTTTCATATACCAGAAATGTTTGAAGCTACTGACTGAATGAAAGGAGCTGGCATCTCACTCTCTTTGAATCTTCTTTATCATGCTAGGATTAACAGGAAAAAGCTAAAAATTTCAGAATTGCACCGTGCAATGTGGAGATATTACTGTTTGTGCATTTACAATATTCATTGATTTTTGCCATTGAAAAACATGTTTTTCATATACCAGAAATGTTTGAAGCTACTGACTGAATGAAAGGAGCTGGCATCTCACTCTCTTTGAATCTTCTTTATCATGCTAGGATTAACAGGAAAAAGCTAAAAATTTCAGAATTGCACCGTGCAATGTGGAGATATTACTGTTTGTGCATTTACAATATTCATTGATTTTTGCCATTGAAAAACATGTTTTTCATATACCAGAAATGTTTGAAGCTACTGACTGAATGAAAGGAGCTGGCATCTCACTCTCTTTGAATCTTCTTTATCATGCTAGGATTAACAGGAAAAAGCTAAAAATTTCAGAATTGCACCGTGCAATGTGGAGATATTACTGTTTGTGCATTTACAATATTCATTGATTTTTGCCATTGAAAAACATGTTTTTCATATACCAGAAATGTTTGAAGCTACTGACTGAATGAAAGGAGCTGGCATCTCACTCTCTTTGAATCTTCTTTATCATGCTAGGATTAGCAGGAAAAGCAAAAAATTTCAGAATTGCACCGTGCAATGTGGAGATATTACTGTTTGTGCATTTACAATATTCATTGATTTTTGCCATTGAAAAACGTCCAGAAATGTTTGAAGCTACTGACTGAATGAAAGGAGCTGGCATCTCACTCTCTTTGAATCTTCTTTATCATGCTAGGATTAGCAGGAAAAAGCTAAAAATTTCAGAATTGCACAGTGCAATGTGGAGATATTACTGTTTGTGCATTTACAATATTCATTGATTTTTGCCATTGAAAAACATGTTTTTCATATACCAGAAATGTTTGAAGCTACTGACTGAATGAAAGGAGCTGGCATCTCACTCTCTTTGAATCTTCTTTATCATGCTAGGATTAACAGGAAAAAGCTAAAAATTTCAGAATTGCACCGTGCAATGTGGAGATATTACTGTTTGTGCATTTACAATATTCATTGATTTTTGCCATTGAAAAACATGTTTTTCATATACCAGAAATGTTTGAAGCTACTGACTGAATGAAAGGAGCTGGCATCTCACTCTCTTTGAATCTTCTTTATCATGCTAGGATTAACAGGAAAAAGCTAAAAATTTCAGAATTGCACCGTGCAATGTGGAGATATTACTGTTTGTGCATTTACAATATTCATTGATTTTTGCCATTGAAAAACATGTTTTTCATATACCAGAAATGTTTGAAGCTACTGACTGAATGAAAGGAGCTGGCATCTCACTCTCTTTGAATCTTCTTTATCATGCTAGGATTAACAGGAAAAAGCTAAAAATTTCAGAATTGCACCGTGCAATGTGGAGATATTACTGTTTGTGCATTTACAATATTCATTGATTTTTGCCATTGAAAAACATGTTTTTCATATACCAGAAATGTTTGAAGCTACTGACTGAATGAAAGGAGCTGGCATCTCACTCTCTTTGAATCTTCTTTATCATGCTAGGATTAACAGGAAAAAGCTAAAAATTTCAGAATTGCACCGTGCAATGTGGAGATATTACTGTTTGTGCATTTACAATATTCATTGATTTTTGCCATTGAAAAACGTCCAGAAATGTTTGAAGCTACTGACTGAATGAAAGGAGCTGGCATCTCACTCTCTTTGAATCTTCTTTATCATGCTAGGATTAGCAGGAAAAAGCAAAAAATTTCAGAATTGCACCTGTGCAATGTGGAGATATTACTGTTTGTGCATTTACAATATTCATTGATTTTTGCCATTGAAAAACGTCCAGAAATGTTTGAAGCTACTGACTGAATGAAAGGAGCTGGCATCTCACTCTCTTTGAATCTTCTTTATCATGCTAGGATTAGCAGGAAAAAGCAAAAAATTTCAGAATTGCACCGTGCAATGTGGAGATATTACTGTTTGTGCATTTACAATATTCATTGATTTTTGCCATTGAAAAACATGTTTTTCATATACCAGAAATGTTTGAAGCTACTGACTGAATGAAAGGAGCTGGCATCTCACTCTCTTTGAATCTTCTTTATCATGCTAGGATTAACAGGAAAAAGCTAAAAATTTCAGAATTGCACCGTGCAATGTGGAGATATTACTGTTTGTGCATTTACAATATTCATTGATTTTTGCCATTGAAAAACATGTTTTTCATATACCAGAAATGTTTGAAGCTACTGACTGAATGAAAGGAGCTGGCATCTCACTCTCTTTGAATCTTCTTTATCATGCTAGGATTAACAGGAAAAAGCTAAAAATTTCAGAATTGCACCGTGCAATGTGGAGATATTACTGTTTGTGCATTTACAATATTCATTGATTTTTGCCATTGAAAAACATGTTTTTCATATACCAGAAATGTTTGAAGCTACTGACTGAATGAAAGGAGCTGGCATCTCACTCTCTTTGAATCTTCTTTATCATGCTAGGATTAACAGGAAAAAGCTAAAAATTTCAGAATTGCACCGTGCAATGTGGAGATATTACTGTTTGTGCATTTACAATATTCATTGATTTTTGCCATTGAAAAACATGTTTTTCATATACCAGAAATGTTTGAAGCTACTGACTGAATGAAAGGAGCTGGCATCTCACTCTCTTTGAATCTTCTTTATCATGCTAGGATTAACAGGAAAAAGCTAAAAATTTCAGAATTGCACCGTGCAATGTGGAGATATTACTGTTTGTGCATTTACAATATTCATTGATTTTTGCCATTGAAAAACGTCCAGAAATGTTTGAAGCTACTGACTGAATGAAAGGAGCTGGCATCTCACTCTCTTTGAATCTTCTTTATCATGCTAGGATTAGCAGGAAAAAGCAAAAAATTTCAGAATTGCACTGTGCAATGTGGAGATATTACTGTTTGTGCATTTACAATATTCATTGATTTTTGCCATTGAAAAACATGTATTCCATATACCAGAAATGTTTGAAGCTACTGACTGAATGAAAGGAGCTGGCATCTCACTCTCTTTGAATCTTCTTTATCATGCTAGGATTAGCAGGAAAAAGCAAAAAATTTCAGAATTGCACCGTGCAATGTGGAGATATTACTGTTTGTGCATTTACAATATTCATTGATTTTTGCCATTGAAAAACATGTTTTTCATATACCAGAAATGTTTGAAGCTACTGACTGAATGAAAGGAGCTGGCATCTCACTCTCTTTGAATCTTCTTTATCATGCTAGGATTAACAGGAAAAAGCTAAAAATTTCAGAATTGCACCGTGCAATGTGGAGATATTACTGTTTGTGCATTTACAATATTCATTGATTTTTGCCATTGAAAAACATGTTTTTCATATACCAGAAATGTTTGAAGCTACTGACTGAATGAAAGGAGCTGGCATCTCACTCTCTTTGAATCTTCTTTATCATGCTAGGATTAACAGGAAAAAGCTAAAAATTTCAGAATTGCACCGTGCAATGTGGAGATATTACTGTTTGTGCATTTACAATATTCATTGATTTTTGCCATTGAAAAACATGTTTTTCATATACCAGAAATGTTTGAAGCTACTGACTGAATGAAAGGAGCTGGCATCTCACTCTCTTTGAATCTTCTTTATCATGCTAGGATTAACAGGAAAAAGCTAAAAATTTCAGAATTGCACCGTGCAATGTGGAGATATTACTGTTTGTGCATTTACAATATTCATTGATTTTTGCCATTGAAAAACATGTTTTTCATATACCAGAAATGTTTGAAGCTACTGACTGAATGAAAGGAGCTGGCATCTCACTCTCTTTGAATCTTCTTTATCATGCTAGGATTAACAGGAAAAAGCAAAAAATTTCAGAATTGCACCGTGCAATGTGGAGATATTACTGTTTGTGCATTTACAATATTCATTGATTTTTGCCATTGAAAAACGTCCAGAAATGTTTGAAGCTACTGACTGAATGAAAGGAGCTGGCATCTCACTCTCTTTGAATCTTCTTTATCATGCTAGGATTAGCAGGAAAAAGCAAAAAATTTCAGAATTGCACCGTGCAATGTGGAGATATTACTGTTTGTGCATTTACAATATTCATTGATTTTTGCCATTGAAAAACATGTTTTTCATATACCAGAAATGTTTGAAGCTACTGACTGAATGAAAGGAGCTGGCATCTCACTCTCTTTGAATCTTCTTTATCATGCTAGGATTAACAGGAAAAAGCTAAAAATTTCAGAATTGCACCGTGCAATGTGGAGATATTACTGTTTGTGCATTTACAATATTCATTGATTTTTGCCATTGAAAAACATGTTTTTCATATACCAGAAATGTTTGAAGCTACTGACTGAATGAAAGGAGCTGGCATCTCACTCTCTTTGAATCTTCTTTATCATGCTAGGATTAACAGGAAAAAGCTAAAAATTTCAGAATTGCACCGTGCAATGTGGAGATATTACTGTTTGTGCATTTACAATATTCATTGATTTTTGCCATTGAAAAACATGTTTTTCATATACCAGAAATGTTTGAAGCTACTGACTGAATGAAAGGAGCTGGCATCTCACTCTCTTTGAATCTTCTTTATCATGCTAGGATTAACAGGAAAAAGCTAAAAATTTCAGAATTGCACCGTGCAATGTGGAGATATTACTGTTTGTGCATTTACAATATTCATTGATTTTTGCCATTGAAAAACGTTTTTCATATACCAGAAATGTTTGAAGCTACTGACTGAATGAAAGGAGCTGGCATCTCACTCTCTTTGAATCTTCTTTATCATGCTAGGATTAGCAGGAAAAAGCAAAAAATTTCAGAATTGCACCGTGCAATGTGGAGATATTACTGTTTGTGCATTTACAATATTCATTGATTTTTGCCATTGAAAAACGTCCAGAAATGTTTGAAGCTACTGACTGAATGAAAGGAGCTGGCATCTCACTCTCTTTGAATCTTCTTTATCATGCTAGGATTAGCAGGAAAAAGCAAAAAATTTCAGAATTGCACCGTGCAATGTGGAGATATTACTGTTTGTGCATTTACAATATTCATTGATTTTTGCCATTGAAAAACATGTTTTTCATATACCAGAAATGTTTGAAGCTACTGACTGAATGAAAGGAGCTGGCATCTCACTCTCTTTGAATCTTCTTTATCATGCTAGGATTAACAGGAAAAAGCTAAAAATTTCAGAATTGCACCGTGCAATGTGGAGATATTACTGTTTGTGCATTTACAATATTCATTGATTTTTGCCATTGAAAAACATGTTTTTCATATACCAGAAATGTTTGAAGCTACTGACTGAATGAAAGGAGCTGGCATCTCACTCTCTTTGAATCTTCTTTATCATGCTAGGATTAACAGGAAAAAGCTAAAAATTTCAGAATTGCACCGTGCAATGTGGAGATATTACTGTTTGTGCATTTACAATATTCATTGATTTTTGCCATTGAAAAACATGTTTTTCATATACCAGAAATGTTTGAAGCTACTGACTGAATGAAAGGAGCTGGCATCTCACTCTCTTTGAATCTTCTTTATCATGCTAGGATTAACAGGAAAAAGCAAAAAATTTCAGAATTGCACCGTGCAATGTGGAGATATTACTGTTTGTGCATTTACAATATTCATTGATTTTTGCCATTGAAAAACGTCCAGAAATGTTTGAAGCTACTGACTGAATGAAAGGAGCTGGCATCTCACTCTCTTTGAATCTTCTTTATCATGCTAGGATTAGCAGGAAAAAGCAAAAAATTTCAGAATTGCACCGTGCAATGTGGAGATATTACTGTTTGTGCATTTACAATATTCATTGATTTTTGCCATTGAAAAACATGTTTTTCATATACCAGAAATGTTTGAAGCTACTGACTGAATGAAAGGAGCTGGCATCTCACTCTCTTTGAATCTTCTTTATCATGCTAGGATTAACAGGAAAAAGCTAAAAATTTCAGAATTGCACCGTGCAATGTGGAGATATTACTGTTTGTGCATTTACAATATTCATTGATTTTTGCCATTGAAAAACATGTTTTTCATATACCAGAAATGTTTGAAGCTACTGACTGAATGAAAGGAGCTGGCATCTCACTCTCTTTGAATCTTCTTTATCATGCTAGGATTAACAGGAAAAAGCTAAAAATTTCAGAATTGCACCGTGCAATGTGGAGATATTACTGTTTGTGCATTTACAATATTCATTGATTTTTGCCATTGAAAAACATGTTTTTCATATACCAGAAATGTTTGAAGCTACTGACTGAATGAAAGGAGCTGGCATCTCACTCTCTTTGAATCTTCTTTATCATGCTAGGATTAACAGGAAAAAGCTAAAAATTTCAGAATTGCACCGTGCAATGTGGAGATATTACTGTTCGTGCATTTACAATATTCATTGATTTTTGCCATTGAAAAACATGTTTTTCATATACCAGAAATGTTTGAAGCTACTGACTGAATGAAAGGAGCTGGCATCTCACTCTCTTTGAATCTTCTTTATCATGCTAGGATTAACAGGAAAAAGCTAAAAATTTCAGAATTGCACCGTGCAATGTGGAGATATTACTGTTTGTGCATTTATAATATTCATTGATTTTTGCCATTGAAAAACATGTTTTTCATATACCAGAAATGTTTGAAGCTACTGACTGAATGAAAGGAGCTGGCATCTCACTCTCTTTGAATCTTCTTTATCATGCTAGGATTAGCAGGAAAAAGCTAAAAATTTCAGAATTGCACCGTGCAATGTGGAGATATTACTGTTTGTGCATTTACAATATTCATTGATTTTTGCCATTGAAAAACATGTTTTTCATATACCAGAAATGTTTGAAGCTACTGACTGAATGAAAGGAGCTGGCATCTCACTCTCTTTGAATCTTCTTTATCATGCTAGGATTAACAGGAAAAAGCAAAAAATTTCAGAATTGCACCGTGCAATGTGGAGATATTACTGTTTGTGCATTTACAATATTCATTGATTTTTGCCATTGAAAAACGTCCAGAAATGTTTGAAGCTACTGACTGAATGAAAGGAGCTGGCATCTCACTCTCTTTGAATCTTCTTTATCATGCTAGGATTAGCAGGAAAAAGCTAAAAATTTCAGAATTGCACCGTGCAATGTGGAGATATTACTGTTTGTGCATTTACAATATTCATTGATTTTTGCCATTGAAAAACATGTTTTTCATATACCAGAAATGTTTGAAGCTACTGACTGAATGAAAGGAGCTGGCATCTCACTCTCTTTGAATCTTCTTTATCATGCTAGGATTAGCAGGAAAAAGCAAAAAATTTCAGAATTGCACCGTGCAATGTGGAGATATTACTGTTTGTGCATTTACAATATTCATTGATTTTTGCCATTGAAAAACGTTTTCCATATACCAGAAATGTTTGAAGCTACTGACTGAATGAAAGGAGCTGGCATCTCACTCTCTTTGAATCTTCTTTATCATGCTAGGATTAGCAGGAAAAAGCTAAAAATTTCAGAATTGCACCGTGCAATGTGGAGATATTACTGTTTGTGCATTTACAATATTCATTGATTTTTGCCATTGAAAAACATGTTTTTCATATACCAGAAATGTTTGAAGCTACTGACTGAATGAAAGGAGCTGGCATCTCACTCTCTTTGAATCTTCTTTATCATGCTAGGATTAACAGGAAAAAGCTAAAAATTTCAGAATTGCACCGTGCAATGTGGAGATATTACTGTTTGTGCATTTACAATATTCATTGATTTTTGCCATTGAAAAACATGTTTTTCATATACCAGAAATGTTTGAAGCTACTGACTGAATGAAAGGAGCTGGCATCTCACTCTCTTTGAATCTTCTTTATCATGCTAGGATTAACAGGAAAAAGCTAAAAATTTCAGAATTGCACCGTGCAATGTGGAGATATTACTGTTTGTGCATTTACAATATTCATTGATTTTTGCCATTGAAAAACATGTTTTTCATATACCAGAAATGTTTGAAGCTACTGACTGAATGAAAGGAGCTGGCATCTCACTCTCTTTGAATCTTCTTTATCATGCTAGGATTAACAGGAAAAAGCTAAAAATTTCAGAATTGCACCGTGCAATGTGGAGATATTACTGTTTGTGCATTTACAATATTCATTGATTTTTGCCATTGAAAAACATGTTTTTCATATACCAGAAATGTTTGAAGCTACTGACTGAATGAAAGGAGCTGGCATCTCACTCTCTTTGAATCTTCTTTATCATGCTAGGATTAACAGGAAAAAGCTAAAAATTTCAGAATTGCACCGTGCAATGTGGAGATATTACTGTTTGTGCATTTACAATATTCATTGATTTTTGCCATTGAAAAACATGTTTTTCATATACCAGAAATGTTTGAAGCTACTGACTGAATGAAAGGAGCTGGCATCTCACTCTCTTTGAATCTTCTTTATCATGCTAGGATTAACAGGAAAAAGCTAAAAATTTCAGAATTGCACCGTGCAATGTGGAGATATTACTGTTTGTGCATTTACAATATTCATTGATTTTTGCCATTGAAAAACGTTTTTCATATACCAGAAATGTTTGAAGCTACTGACTGAATGAAAGGAGCTGGCATCTCACTCTCTTTGAATCTTCTTTATCATGCTAGGATTAACAGGAAAAAGCTAAAAATTTCAGAATTGCACCGTGCAATGTGGAGATATTACTGTTTGTGCATTTACAATATTCATTGATTTTTGCCATTGAAAAACGTCCAGAAATGTTTGAAGCTACTGACTGAATGAAAGGAGCTGGCATCTCACTCTCTTTGAATCTTCTTTATCATGCTAGGATTAGCAGGAAAAAGCAAAAAATTTCAGAATTGCACCGTGCAATGTGGAGATATTACTGTTTGTGCATTTACAATATTCATTGATTTTTGCCATTGAAAAACGTCCAGAAATGTTTGAAGCTACTGACTGAATGAAAGGAGCTGGCATCTCACTCTCTTTGAATCTTCTTTATCATGCTAGGATTAGCAGGAAAAAGCAAAAAATTTCAGAATTGCACCGTGCAATGTGGAGATATTACTGTTTGTGCATTTACAATATTCATTGATTTTTGCCATTGAAAAACATGTTTTTCATATACCAGAAATGTTTGAAGCTACTGACTGAATGAAAGGAGCTGGCATCTCACTCTCTTTGAATCTTCTTTATCATGCTAGGATTAACAGGAAAAAGCTAAAAATTTCAGAATTGCACCGTGCAATGTGGAGATATTACTGTTTGTGCATTTACAATATTCATTGATTTTTGCCATTGAAAAACATGTTTTTCATATACCAGAAATGTTTGAAGCTACTGACTGAATGAAAGGAGCTGGCATCTCACTCTCTTTGAATCTTCTTTATCATGCTAGGATTAACAGGAAAAAGCTAAAAATTTCAGAATTGCACCGTGCAATGTGGAGATATTACTGTTTGTGCATTTACAATATTCATTGATTTTTGCCATTGAAAAACATGTTTTTCATATACCAGAAATGTTTGAAGCTACTGACTGAATGAAAGGAGCTGGCATCTCACTCTCTTTGAATCTTCTTTATCATGCTAGGATTAACAGGAAAAAGCAAAAAATTTCAGAATTGCACCGTGCAATGTGGAGATATTACTGTTTGTGCATTTACAATATTCATTGATTTTTGCCATTGAAAAACGTCCAGAAATGTTTGAAGCTACTGACTGAATGAAAGGAGCTGGCATCTCACTCTCTTTGAATCTTCTTTATCATGCTAGGATTAGCAGGAAAAAGCAAAAAATTTCAGAATTGCACCGTGCAATGTGGAGATATTACTGTTTGTGCATTTACAATATTCATTGATTTTTGCCATTGAAAAACATGTTTTTCATATACCAGAAATGTTTGAAGCTACTGACTGAATGAAAGGAGCTGGCATCTCACTCTCTTTGAATCTTCTTTATCATGCTAGGATTAACAGGAAAAAGCTAAAAATTTCAGAATTGCACCGTGCAATGTGGAGATATTACTGTTTGTGCATTTACAATATTCATTGATTTTTGCCATTGAAAAACATGTTTTTCATATACCAGAAATGTTTGAAGCTACTGACTGAATGAAAGGAGCTGGCATCTCACTCTCTTTGAATCTTCTTTATCATGCTAGGATTAACAGGAAAAAGCTAAAAATTTCAGAATTGCACCGTGCAATGTGGAGATATTACTGTTTGTGCATTTACAATATTCATTGATTTTTGCCATTGAAAAACATGTTTTTCATATACCAGAAATGTTTGAAGCTACTGACTGAATGAAAGGAGCTGGCATCTCACTCTCTTTGAATCTTCTTTATCATGCTAGGATTAACAGGAAAAAGCTAAAAATTTCAGAATTGCACCGTGCAATGTGGAGATATTACTGTTTGTGCATTTACAATATTCATTGATTTTTGCCATTGAAAAACATGTTTTTCATATACCAGAAATGTTTGAAGCTACTGACTGAATGAAAGGAGCTGGCATCTCACTCTCTTTGAATCTTCTTTATCATACTAGGATTAGCAGGAAAAAGCAAAAAATTTCAGAATTGCACCGTGCAATGTGGAGATATTACTGTTTGTGCATTTACAATATTCATTGATTTTTGCCATTGAAAAACGTCCAGAAATGTTTGAAGCTACTGACTGAATGAAAGGAGCTGGCATCTCACTCTCTTTGAATCTTCTTTATCATGCTAGGATTAGCAGGAAAAAGCAAAAAATTTCAGAATTGCACCGTGCAATGTGGAGATATTACTGTTTGTGCATTTACAATATTCATTGATTTTTGCCATTGAAAAACATGTTTTTCATATACCAGAAATGTTTGAAGCTACTGACTGAATGAAAGGAGCTGGCATCTCACTCTCTTTGAATCTTCTTTATCATGCTAGGATTAACAGGAAAAAGCTAAAAATTTCAGAATTGCACCGTGCAATGTGGAGATATTACTGTTTGTGCATTTACAATATTCATTGATTTTTGCCATTGAAAAACATGTTTTTCATATACCAGAAATGTTTGAAGCTACTGACTGAATGAAAGGAGCTGGCATCTCACTCTCTTTGAATCTTCTTTATCATGCTAGGATTAACAGGAAAAAGCTAAAAATTTCAGAATTGCACCGTGCAATGTGGAGATATTACTGTTTGTGCATTTACAATATTCATTGATTTTTGCCATTGAAAAACATGTTTTTCATATACCAGAAATGTTTGAAGCTACTGACTGAATGAAAGGAGCTGGCATCTCACTCTCTTTGAATCTTCTTTATCATGCTAGGATTAACAGGAAAAAGCAAAAAATTTCAGAATTGCACCGTGCAATGTGGAGATATTACTGTTTGTGCATTTACAATATTCATTGATTTTTGCCATTGAAAAACGTCCAGAAATGTTTGAAGCTACTGACTGAATGAAAGGAGCTGGCATCTCACTCTCTTTGAATCTTCTTTATCATGCTAGGATTAGCAGGAAAAAGCAAAAAATTTCAGAATTGCACCGTGCAATGTGGAGATATTACTGTTTGTGCATTTACAATATTCATTGATTTTTGCCATTGAAAAACATGTTTTTCATATACCAGAAATGTTTGAAGCTACTGACTGAATGAAAGGAGCTGGCATCTCACTCTCTTTGAATCTTCTTTATCATGCTAGGATTAACAGGAAAAAGCTAAAAATTTCAGAATTGCACCGTGCAATGTGGAGATATTACTGTTTGTGCATTTACAATATTCATTGATTTTTGCCATTGAAAAACATGTTTTTCATATACCAGAAATGTTTGAAGCTACTGACTGAATGAAAGGAGCTGGCATCTCACTCTCTTTGAATCTTCTTTATCATGCTAGGATTAACAGGAAAAAGCTAAAAATTTCAGAATTGCACCGTGCAATGTGGAGATATTACTGTTTGTGCATTTACAATATTCATTGATTTTTGCCATTGAAAAACATGTTTTTCATATACCAGAAATGTTTGAAGCTACTGACTGAATGAAAGGAGCTGGCATCTCACTCTCTTTGAATCTTCTTTATCATGCTAGGATTAACAGGAAAAAGCTAAAAATTTCAGAATTGCACCGTGCAATGTGGAGATATTACTGTTCGTGCATTTACAATATTCATTGATTTTTGCCATTGAAAAACATGTTTTTCATATACCAGAAATGTTTGAAGCTACTGACTGAATGAAAGGAGCTGGCATCTCACTCTCTTTGAATCTTCTTTATCATGCTAGGATTAACAGGAAAAAGCTAAAAATTTCAGAATTGCACCGTGCAATGTGGAGATATTACTGTTTGTGCATTTACAATATTCATTGATTTTTGCCATTGAAAAACATGTTTTTCATATACCAGAAATGTTTGAAGCTACTGACTGAATGAAAGGAGCTGGCATCTCACTCTCTTTGAATCTTCTTTATCATGCTAGGATTAGCAGGAAAAAGCTAAAAATTTCAGAATTGCACCGTGCAATGTGGAGATATTACTGTTTGTGCATTTACAATATTCATTGATTTTTGCCATTGAAAAACATGTTTTTCATATACCAGAAATGTTTGAAGCTACTGACTGAATGAAAGGAGCTGGCATCTCACTCTCTTTGAATCTTCTTTATCATGCTAGGATTAACAGGAAAAAGCAAAAAATTTCAGAATTGCACCGTGCAATGTGGAGATATTACTGTTTGTGCATTTACAATATTCATTGATTTTTGCCATTGAAAAACGTCCAGAAATGTTTGAAGCTACTGACTGAATGAAAGGAGCTGGCATCTCACTCTCTTTGAATCTTCTTTATCATGCTAGGATTAGCAGGAAAAAGCTAAAAATTTCAGAATTGCACCGTGCAATGTGGAGATATTACTGTTTGTGCATTTACAATATTCATTGATTTTTGCCATTGAAAAACATGTTTTTCATATACCAGAAATGTTTGAAGCTACTGACTGAATGAAAGGAGCTGGCATCTCACTCTCTTTGAATCTTCTTTATCATGCTAGGATTAACAGGAAAAAGCTAAAAATTTCAGAATTGCACCGTGCAATGTGGAGATATTACTGTTTGTGCATTTACAATATTCATTGATTTTTGCCATTGAAAAAAGTCCAGAAATGTTTGAAGCTACTGACTGAATGAAAGGAGCTGGCATCTCACTCTCTTTGAATCTTCTTTATCATGCTAGGATTAACAGGAAAAAGCTAAAAATTTCAGAATTGCACCGTGCAATGTGGAGATATTACTGTTTGTGCATTTACAATATTCATTGATTTTTGCCATTGAAAAACATGTTTTTCATATACCAGAAATGTTTGAAGCTACTGACTGAATGAAAGGAGCTGGCATCTCACTCTCTTTGAATCTTCTTTATCATGCTAGGATTAGCAGGAAAAAGCAAAAAATTTCAGAATTGCACCGTGCAATGTGGAGATATTACTGTTTGTGCATTTACAATATTCATTGATTTTTGCCATTGAAAAACGTCCAGAAATGTTTGAAGCTACTGACTGAATGAAAGGAGCTGGCATCTCACTCTCTTTGAATCTTCTTTATCATGCTAGGATTAGCAGGAAAAAGCAAAAAATTTCAGAATTGCACCGTGCAATGTGGAGATATTACTGTTTGTGCATTTACAATATTCATTGATTTTTGCCATTGAAAAACATGTTTTTCATATACCAGAAATGTTTGAAGCTACTGACTGAATGAAAGGAGCTGGCATCTCACTCTCTTTGAATCTTCTTTATCATGCTAGGATTAACAGGAAAAAGCTAAAAATTTCAGAATTGCACCGTGCAATGTGGAGATATTACTGTTTGTGCATTTACAATATTCATTGATTTTTGCCATTGAAAAACATGTTTTTCATATACCAGAAATGTTTGAAGCTACTGACTGAATGAAAGGAGCTGGCATCTCACTCTCTTTGAATCTTCTTTATCATGCTAGGATTAACAGGAAAAAGCTAAAAATTTCAGAATTGCACCGTGCAATGTGGAGATATTACTGTTTGTGCATTTACAATATTCATTGATTTTTGCCATTGAAAAACATGTTTTTCATATACCAGAAATGTTTGAAGCTACTGACTGAATGAAAGGAGCTGGCATCTCACTCTCTTTGAATCTTCTTTATCATGCTAGGATTAACAGGAAAAAGCAAAAAATTTCAGAATTGCACCGTGCAATGTGGAGATATTACTGTTTGTGCATTTACAATATTCATTGATTTTTGCCATTGAAAAACATGTTTTTCCTTTTACCAGAAATGTTTGAAGCTACTGACTGAATGAAAGGAGCTGGCATCTCACTCTCTTTGAATCTTCTTTATCATGCTAGGATTAGCAGGAAAAAGCAAAAAATTTCAGAATTGCACCGTGCAATGTGGAGATATTACTGTTTGTGCATTTACAATATTCATTGATTTTTGCCATTGAAAAACATGTTTTTCATATACCAGAAATGTTTGAAGCTACTGACTGAATGAAAGGAGCTGGCATCTCACTCTCTTTGAATCTTCTTTATCATGCTAGGATTAACAGGAAAAAGCTAAAAATTTCAGAATTGCACCGTGCAATGTGGAGATATTACTGTTTGTGCATTTACAATATTCATTGATTTTTGCCATTGAAAAACATGTTTTTCATATACCAGAAATGTTTGAAGCTACTGACTGAATGAAAGGAGCTGGCATCTCACTCTCTTTGAATCTTCTTTATCATGCTAGGATTAACAGGAAAAAGCTAAAAATTTCAGAATTGCACCGTGCAATGTGGAGATATTACTGTTTGTGCATTTACAATATTCATTGATTTTTGCCATTGAAAAACATGTTTTTCATATACCAGAAATGTTTGAAGCTACTGACTGAATGAAAGGAGCTGGCATCTCACTCTCTTTGAATCTTCTTTATCATGCTAGGATTAACAGGAAAAAGCTAAAAATTTCAGAATTGCACCGTGCAATGTGGAGATATTACTGTTCGTGCATTTACAATATTCATTGATTTTTGCCATTGAAAAACATGTTTTTCATATACCAGAAATGTTTGAAGCTACTGACTGAATGAAAGGAGCTGGCATCTCACTCTCTTTGAATCTTCTTTATCATGCTAGGATTAACAGGAAAAAGCTAAAAATTTCAGAATTGCACCGTGCAATGTGGAGATATTACTGTTTGTGCATTTACAATATTCATTGATTTTTGCCATTGAAAAACATGTTTTTCATATACCAGAAATGTTTGAAGCTACTGACTGAATGAAAGGAGCTGGCATCTCACTCTCTTTGAATCTTATTTATCATGCTAGGATTAGCAGGAAAAAGCTAAAAATTTCAGAATTGCACCGTGCAATGTGGAGATATTACTGTTTGTGCATTTACAATATTCATTGATTTTTGCCATTGAAAAACATGTTTTTCATATACCAGAAATGTTTGAAGCTACTGACTGAATGAAAGGAGCTGGCATCTCACTCTCTTTGAATCTTCTTTATCATGCTAGGATTAACAGGAAAAAGCAAAAAATTTCAGAATTGCACCGTGCAATGTGGAGATATTACTGTTTGTGCATTTACAATATTCATTGATTTTTGCCATTGAAAAACGTCCAGAAATGTTTGAAGCTACTGACTGAATGAAAGGAGCTGGCATCTCACTCTCTTTGAATCTTCTTTATCATGCTAGGATTAGCAGGAAAAAGCAAAAAATTTCAGAATTGCACCGTGCAATGTGGAGATATTACTGTTTGTGCATTTACAATATTCATTGATTTTTGCCATTGAAAAACATGTTTTTCATATACCAGAAATGTTTGAAGCTACTGACTGAATGAAAGGAGCTGGCATCTCACTCTCTTTGAATCTTCTTTATCATGCTAGGATTAACAGGAAAAAGCTAAAATTTCAGAATTGCACCGTGCAATGTGGAGATATTACTGTTTGTGCATTTACAATATTCATTGATTTTTGCCATTGAAAAACATGTTTTTCATATACCAGAAATGTTTGAAGCTACTGACTGAATGAAAGGAGCTGGCATCTCACTCTCTTTGAATCTTCTTTATCATGCTAGGATTAACAGGAAAAAGCTAAAAATTTCAGAATTGCACCGTGCAATGTGGAGATATTACTGTTTGTGCATTTACAATATTCATTGATTTTTGCCATTGAAAAACATGTTTTTCATATACCAGAAATGTTTGAAGCTACTGACTGAATGAAAGGAGCTGGCATCTCACTCTCTTTGAATCTTCTTTATCATGCTAGGATTAACAGGAAAAAGCTAAAAATTTCAGAATTGCACCGTGCAATGTGGAGATATTACTGTTTGTGCATTTACAATATTCATTGATTTTTGCCATTGAAAAACATGTTTTTCATATACCAGAAATGTTTGAAGCTACTGACTGAATGAAAGGAGCTGGCATCTCACTCTCTTTGAATCTTCTTTATCATGCTAGGATTAGCAGGAAAAAGCAAAAAATTTCAGAATTGCACCGTGCAATGTGGAGATATTACTGTTTGTGCATTTACAATATTCATTGATTTTTGCCATTGAAAAACGTCCAGAAATGTTTGAAGCTACTGACTGAATGAAAGGAGCTGGCATCTCACTCTCTTTGAATCTTCTTTATCATGCTAGGATTAGCAGGAAAAAGCAAAAAATTTCAGAATTGCACCGTGCAATGTGGAGATATTACTGTTTGTGCATTTACAATATTCATTGATTTTTGCCATTGAAAAACATGTTTTTCATATACCAGAAATGTTTGAAGCTACTGACTGAATGAAAGGAGCTGGCATCTCACTCTCTTTGAATCTTCTTTATCATGCTAGGATTAACAGGAAAAAGCTAAAAATTTCAGAATTGCACCGTGCAATGTGGAGATATTACTGTTTGTGCATTTACAATATTCATTGATTTTTGCCATTGAAAAACATGTTTTTCATATACCAGAAATGTTTGAAGCTACTGACTGAATGAAAGGAGCTGGCATCTCACTCTCTTTGAATCTTCTTTATCATGCTAGGATTAACAGGAAAAAGCTAAAAATTTCAGAATTGCACCGTGCAATGTGGAGATATTACTGTTTGTGCATTTACAATATTCATTGATTTTTGCCATTGAAAAACATGTTTTTCATATACCAGAAATGTTTGAAGCTACTGACTGAATGAAAGGAGCTGGCATCTCACTCTCTTTGAATCTTCTTTATCATGCTAGGATTAACAGGAAAAAGCAAAAATTTCAGAATTGCACCGTGCAATGTGGAGATATTACTGTTTGTGCATTTACAATATTCATTGATTTTTGCCATTGAAAAACGTCCAGAAATGTTTGAAGCTACTGACTGAATGAAAGGAGCTGGCATCTCACTCTCTTTGAATCTTCTTTATCATGCTAGGATTAGCAGGAAAAAGCAAAAATTTCAGAATTGCACCGTGCAATGTGGAGATATTACTGTTTGTGCATTTACAATATTCATTGATTTTTGCCATTGAAAAACATGTTTTTCATATACCAGAAATGTTTGAAGCTACTGACTGAATGAAAGGAGCTGGCATCTCACTCTCTTTGAATCTTCTTTATCATGCTAGGATTAACAGGAAAAAGCTAAAAATTTCAGAATTGCACCGTGCAATGTGGAGATATTACTGTTTGTGCATTTACAATATTCATTGATTTTTGCCATTGAAAAACATGTTTTTCATATACCAGAAATGTTTGAAGCTACTGACTGAATGAAAGGAGCTGGCATCTCCACTCTCTTTGAATCTTCTTTATCATGCTAGGATTAACAGGAAAAAGCTAAAAATTCAGAATTGCACCGTGCAATGTGGAGATATTACTGTTTGTGCATTTACAATATTCATTGATTTTTGCCATTGAAAAACATGTTTTTCATATACCAGAAATGTTTGAAGCTACTGACTGAATGAAAGGAGCTGGCATCTCACTCTCTTTGAATCTTCTTTATCATGCTAGGATATTAACAGGAAAAAGCTAAAAATTTCAGAATTGCACCGTGCAATGTGGAGATATTACTGTTCGTGCATTTACAATATTCATTGATTTTTGCCATTGAAAAACATGTTTTTCATATACCAGAAATGTTTGAAGCTACTGACTGAATGAAAGGAGCTGGCATCTCACTCTCTTTGAATCTTCTTTATCATGCTAGGATTAACAGGAAAAAGCTAAAAATTTCAGAATTGCACCGTGCAATGTGGAGATATTACTGTTTGTGCATTTACAATATTCATTGATTTTTGCCATTGAAAAACATGTTTTTCATATACCAGAAATGTTTGAAGCTACTGACTGAATGAAAGGAGCTGGCATCTCACTCTCTTTGAATCTTCTTTATCATGCTAGGATTAGCAGGAAAAAGCTAAAAATTTCAGAATTGCACCGTGCAATGTGGAGATATTACTGTTTGTGCATTTACAATATTCATTGATTTTTGCCATTGAAAAACATGTTTTTCATATACCAGAAATGTTTGAAGCTACTGACTGAATGAAAGGAGCTGGCATCTCACTCTCTTTGAATCTTCTTTATCATGCTAGGATTAACAGGAAAAAGCAAAAAATTTCAGAATTGCACCGTGCAATGTGGAGATATTACTGTTTGTGCATTTACAATATTCATTGATTTTTGCCATTGAAAAACGTCCAGAAATGTTTGAAGCTACTGACTGAATGAAAGGAGCTGGCATCTCACTCTCTTTGAATCTTCTTTATCATGCTAGGATTAGCAGGAAAAAGCTAAAAATTTCAGAATTGCACCGTGCAATGTGGAGATATTACTGTTTGTGCATTTACAATATTCATTGATTTTTGCCATTGAAAAACATGTTTTTCATATACCAGAAATGTTTGAAGCTACTGACTGAATGAAAGGAGCTGGCATCTCACTCTCTTTGAATCTTCTTTATCATGCTAGGATTAGCAGGAAAAAGCAAAAAATTTCAGAATTGCACCGTGCAATGTGGAGATATTACTGTTTGTGCATTTACAATATTCATTGATTTTTGCCATTGAAAAACGTCCAGAAATGTTTGAAGCTACTGACTGAATGAAAGGAGCTGGCATCTCACTCTCTTTGAATCTTCTTTATCATGCTAGGATTAGCAGGAAAAAGCTAAAAATTTCAGAATTGCACCGTGCAATGTGGAGATATTACTGTTTGTGCATTTACAATATTCATTGATTTTTGCCATTGAAAAACATGTTTTTCATATACCAGAAATGTTTGAAGCTACTGACTGAATGAAAGGAGCTGGCATCTCACTCTCTTTGAATCTTCTTTATCATGCTAGGATTAACAGGAAAAAGCTAAAAATTTCAGAATTGCACCGTGCAATGTGGAGATATTACTGTTTGTGCATTTACAATATTCATTGATTTTTGCCATTGAAAAACATGTTTTTCATATACCAGAAATGTTTGAAGCTACTGACTGAATGAAAGGAGCTGGCATCTCACTCTCTTTGAATCTTCTTTATCATGCTAGGATTAACAGGAAAAAGCTAAAAATTTCAGAATTGCACCGTGCAATGTGGAGATATTACTGTTTGTGCATTTACAATATTCATTGATTTTTGCCATTGAAAAACATGTTTTTCATATACCAGAAATGTTTGAAGCTACTGACTGAATGAAAGGAGCTGGCATCTCACTCTCTTTGAATCTTATTTATCATGCTAGGATTAGCAGGAAAAAGCTAAAAATTTCAGAATTGCACCGTGCAATGTGGAGATATTACTGTTTGTGCATTTACAATATTCATTGATTTTTGCCATTGAAAAACATGTTTTTCATATACCAGAAATGTTTGAAGCTACTGACTGAATGAAAGGAGCTGGCATCTCACTCTCTTTGAATCTTCTTTATCATGCTAGGATTAACAGGAAAAAGCAAAAAATTTCAGAATTGCACCGTGCAATGTGGAGATATTACTGTTTGTGCATTTACAATATTCATTGATTTTTGCCATTGAAAAACGTCCAGAAATGTTTGAAGCTACTGACTGAATGAAAGGAGCTGGCATCTCACTCTCTTTGAATCTTCTTTATCATGCTAGGATTAGCAGGAAAAAGCAAAAAATTTCAGAATTGCACCGTGCAATGTGGAGATATTACTGTTTGTGCATTTACAATATTCATTGATTTTTGCCATTGAAAAACATGTTTTTCATATACCAGAAATGTTTGAAGCTACTGACTGAATGAAAGGAGCTGGCATCTCACTCTCTTTGAATCTTCTTTATCATGCTAGGATTAACAGGAAAAAGCTAAAAATTTCAGAATTGCACCGTGCAATGTGGAGATATTACTGTTTGTGCATTTACAATATTCATTGATTTTTGCCATTGAAAAACATGTTTTTCATATACCAGAAATGTTTGAAGCTACTGACTGAATGAAAGGAGCTGGCATCTCACTCTCTTTGAATCTTCTTTATCATGCTAGGATTAACAGGAAAAAGCTAAAAATTTCAGAATTGCACCGTGCAATGTGGAGATATTACTGTTTGTGCATTTACAATATTCATTGATTTTTGCCATTGAAAAACATGTTTTTCATATACCAGAAATGTTTGAAGCTACTGACTGAATGAAAGGAGCTGGCATCTCACTCTCTTTGAATCTTCTTTATCATGCTAGGATTAACAGGAAAAAGCTAAAAATTTCAGAATTGCACCGTGCAATGTGGAGATATTACTGTTTGTGCATTTACAATATTCATTGATTTTTGCCATTGAAAAACATGTTTTTCATATACCAGAAATGTTTGAAGCTACTGACTGAATGAAAGGAGCTGGCATCTCACTCTCTTTGAATCTTATTTATCATGCTAGGATTAGCAGGAAAAAGCTAAAAATTTCAGAATTGCACCGTGCAATGTGGAGATATTACTGTTTGTGCATTTACAATATTCATTGATTTTTGCCATTGAAAAACATGTTTTTCATATACCAGAAATGTTTGAAGCTACTGACTGAATGAAAGGAGCTGGCATCTCACTCTCTTTGAATCTTCTTTATCATGCTAGGATTAGCAGGAAAAAGCAAAAAATTTCAGAATTGCACCGTGCAATGTGGAGATATTACTGTTTGTGCATTTACAATATTCATTGATTTTTGCCATTGAAAAACGTCCAGAAATGTTTGAAGCTACTGACTGAATGAAAGGAGCTGGCATCTCACTCTCTTTGAATCTTCTTTATCATGCTAGGATTAGCAGGAAAAAGCAAAAAATTTCAGAATTGCACCGTGCAATGTGGAGATATTACTGTTTGTGCATTTACAATATTCATTGATTTTTGCCATTGAAAAACATGTTTTTCATATACCAGAAATGTTTGAAGCTACTGACTGAATGAAAGGAGCTGGCATCTCACTCTCTTTGAATCTTCTTTATCATGCTAGGATTAACAGGAAAAAGCTAAAAATTTCAGAATTGCACCGTGCAATGTGGAGATATTACTGTTTGTGCATTTACAATATTCATTGATTTTTGCCATTGAAAAACGTCCAGAAATGTTTGAAGCTACTGACTGAATGAAAGGAGCTGGCATCTCACTCTCTTTGAATCTTCTTTATCATGCTAGGATTAGCAGGAAAAAGCTAAAAATTTCAGAATTGCACCGTGCAATGTGGAGATATTACTGTTTGTGCATTTACAATATTCATTGATTTTTGCCATTGAAAAACATGTTTTTCATATACCAGAAATGTTTGAAGCTACTGACTGAATGAAAGGAGCTGGCATCTCACTCTCTTTGAATCTTCTTTATCATGCTAGGATTAACAGGAAAAAGCTAAAAATTTCAGAATTGCACCGTGCAATGTGGAGATATTACTGTTTGTGCATTTACAATATTCATTGATTTTTGCCATTGAAAAACATGTTTTTCATATACCAGAAATGTTTGAAGCTACTGACTGAATGAAAGGAGCTGGCATCTCACTCTCTTTGAATCTTCTTTATCATGCTAGGATTAACAGGAAAAAGCTAAAAATTTCAGAATTGCACCGTGCAATGTGGAGATATTACTGTTTGTGCATTTACAATATTCATTGATTTTTGCCATTGAAAAACATGTTTTTCATATACCAGAAATGTTTGAAGCTACTGACTGAATGAAAGGAGCTGGCATCTCACTCTCTTTGAATCTTCTTTATCATGCTAGGATTAACAGGAAAAAGCAAAAAATTTCAGAATTGCACCGTGCAATGTGGAGATATTACTGTTTGTGCATTTACAATATTCATTGATTTTTGCCATTGAAAAACGTCCAGAAATGTTTGAAGCTACTGACTGAATGAAAGGAGCTGGCATCTCACTCTCTTTGAATCTTCTTTATCATGCTAGGATTAGCAGGAAAAAGCAAAAAATTTCAGAATTGCACCGTGCAATGTGGAGATATTACTGTTTGTGCATTTACAATATTCATTGATTTTTGCCATTGAAAAACATGTTTTTCATATACCAGAAATGTTTGAAGCTACTGACTGAATGAAAGGAGCTGGCATCTCACTCTCTTTGAATCTTCTTTATCATGCTAGGATTAACAGGAAAAAGCTAAAAATTTCAGAATTGCACCGTGCAATGTGGAGATATTACTGTTTGTGCATTTACAATATTCATTGATTTTTGCCATTGAAAAACATGTTTTTCATATACCAGAAATGTTTGAAGCTACTGACTGAATGAAAGGAGCTGGCATCTCACTCTCTTTGAATCTTCTTTATCATGCTAGGATTAACAGGAAAAAGCTAAAAATTTCAGAATTGCACCGTGCAATGTGGAGATATTACTGTTTGTGCATTTACAATATTCATTGATTTTTGCCATTGAAAAACATGTTTTTCATATACCAGAAATGTTTGAAGCTACTGACTGAATGAAAGGAGCTGGCATCTCACTCTCTTTGAATCTTCTTTATCATGCTAGGATTAACAGGAAAAAGCTAAAAATTTCAGAATTGCACCGTGCAATGTGGAGATATTACTGTTTGTGCATTTACAATATTCATTGATTTTTGCCATTGAAAAACATGTTTTTCATATACCAGAAATGTTTGAAGCTACTGACTGAATGAAAGGAGCTGGCATCTCACTCTCTTTGAATCTTCTTTATCATGCTAGGATTAACAGGAAAAAGCAAAAAATTTCAGAATTGCACCGTGCAATGTGGAGATATTACTGTTTGTGCATTTACAATATTCATTGATTTTTGCCATTGAAAAACGTCCAGAAATGTTTGAAGCTACTGACTGAATGAAAGGAGCTGGCATCTCACTCTCTTTGAATCTTCTTTATCATGCTAGGATTAGCAGGAAAAAGCAAAAAATTTCAGAATTGCACCGTGCAATGTGGAGATATTACTGTTTGTGCATTTACAATATTCATTGATTTTTGCCATTGAAAAACATGTTTTTCATATACCAGAAATGTTTGAAGCTACTGACTGAATGAAAGGAGCTGGCATCTCACTCTCTTTGAATCTTCTTTATCATGCTAGGATTAACAGGAAAAAGCTAAAAATTTCAGAATTGCACCGTGCAATGTGGAGATATTACTGTTTGTGCATTTACAATATTCATTGATTTTTGCCATTGAAAAACATGTTTTTCATATACCAGAAATGTTTGAAGCTACTGACTGAATGAAAGGAGCTGGCATCTCACTCTCTTTGAATCTTCTTTATCATGCTAGGATTAACAGGAAAAAGCTAAAAATTTCAGAATTGCACCGTGCAATGTGGAGATATTACTGTTTGTGCATTTACAATATTCATTGATTTTTGCCATTGAAAAACATGTTTTTCATATACCAGAAATGTTTGAAGCTACTGACTGAATGAAAGGAGCTGGCATCTCACTCTCTTTGAATCTTCTTTATCATGCTAGGATTAACAGGAAAAAGCTAAAAGTTTCAGAATTGCACCGTGCAATGTGGAGATATTACTGTTCGTGCATTTACAATATTCATTGATTTTTGCCATTGAAAAACATGTTTTTCATATACCAGAAATGTTTGAAGCTACTGACTGAATGAAAGGAGCTGGCATCTCACTCTCTTTGAATCTTCTTTATCATGCTAGGATTAACAGGAAAAAGCTAAAAATTTCAGAATTGCACCGTGCAATGTGGAGATATTACTGTTTGTGCATTTACAATATTCATTGATTTTTGCCATTGAAAAACATGTTTTTCATATACCAGAAATGTTTGAAGCTACTGACTGAATGAAAGGAGCTGGCATCTCACTCTCTTTGAATCTTCTTTATCATGCTAGGATTAGCAGGAAAAAGCTAAAAATTTCAGAATTGCACCGTGCAATGTGGAGATATTACTGTTTGTGCATTTACAATATTCATTGATTTTTGCCATTGAAAAACATGTTTTTCATATACCAGAAATGTTTGAAGCTACTGACTGAATGAAAGGAGCTGGCATCTCACTCTCTTTGAATCTTCTTTATCATGCTAGGATTAACAGGAAAAAGCAAAAAATTTCAGAATTGCACCGTGCAATGTGGAGATATTACTGTTTGTGCATTTACAATATTCATTGATTTTTGCCATTGAAAAACGTCCAGAAATGTTTGAAGCTACTGACTGAATGAAAGGAGCTGGCATCTCACTCTCTTTGAATCTTCTTTATCATGCTAGGATTAGCAGGAAAAAGCTAAAAATTTCAGAATTGCACCGTGCAATGTGGAGATATTACTGTTTGTGCATTTACAATATTCATTGATTTTTGCCATTGAAAAACATGTTTTTCATATACCAGAAATGTTTGAAGCTACTGACTGAATGAAAGGAGCTGGCATCTCACTCTCTTTGAATCTTCTTTATCATGCTAGGATTAACAGGAAAAAGCTAAAAATTTCAGAATTGCACCGTGCAATGTGGAGATATTACTGTTTGTGCATTTACAATATTCATTGATTTTTGCCATTGAAAAAAGTCCAGAAATGTTTGAAGCTACTGACTGAATGAAAGGAGCTGGCATCTCACTCTCTTTGAATCTTCTTTATCATGCTAGGATTAACAGGAAAAAGCTAAAAATTTCAGAATTGCACCGTGCAATGTGGAGATATTACTGTTTGTGCATTTACAATATTCATTGATTTTTGCCATTGAAAAACATGTTTTTCATATACCAGAAATGTTTGAAGCTACTGACTGAATGAAAGGAGCTGGCATCTCACTCTCTTTGAATCTTCTTTATCATGCTAGGATTAACAGGAAAAAGCAAAAAATTTCAGAATTGCACCGTGCAATGTGGAGATATTACTGTTTGTGCATTTACAATATTCATTGATTTTTGCCATTGAAAAACATGTTTTTCATATACCAGAAATGTTTGAAGCTACTGACTGAATGAAAGGAGCTGGCATCTCACTCTCTTTGAATCTTCTTTATCATGCTAGGATTAACAGGAAAAAGCTAAAAATTTCAGAATTGCACCGTGCAATGTGGAGATATTACTGTTTGTGCATTTACAATATTCATTGATTTTTGCCATTGAAAAACGTCCAGAAATGTTTGAAGCTACTGACTGAATGAAAGGAGCTGGCATCTCACTCTCTTTGAATCTTCTTTATCATGCTAGGATTAACAGGAAAAAGCTAAAAATTTCAGAATTGCACCGTGCAATGTGGAGATATTACTGTTTGTGCATTTACAATATTCATTGATTTTTGCCATTGAAAAACATGTTTTTCATATACCAGAAATGTTTGAAGCTACTGACTGAATGAAAGGAGCTGGCATCTCACTCTCTTTGAATCTTCTTTATCATGCTAGGATTAACAGGAAAAAGCTAAAAATTTCAGAATTGCACCGTGCAATGTGGAGATATTACTGTTTGTGCATTTACAATATTCATTGATTTTTGCCATTGAAAAACATGTTTTTCATATACCAGAAATGTTTGAAGCTACTGACTGAATGAAAGGAGCTGGCATCTCACTCTCTTTGAATCTTCTTTATCATGCTAGGATTAACAGGAAAAAGCTAAAAATTTCAGAATTGCACCGTGCAATGTGGAGATATTACTGTTTGTGCATTTACAATATTCATTGATTTTTGCCATTGAAAAACGTCCAGAAATGTTTGAAGCTACTGACTGAATGAAAGGAGCTGGCATCTCACTCTCTTTGAATCTTCTTTATCATGCTAGGATTAACAGGAAAAAGCTAAAAATTTCAGAATTGCACCGTGCAATGTGGAGATATTACTGTTTGTGCATTTACAATATTCATTGATTTTTGCCATTGAAAAACGTCCAGAAATGTTTGAAGCTACTGACTGAATGAAAGGAGCTGGCATCTCACTCTCTTTGAATCTTCTTTATCATGCTAGGATTAGCAGGAAAAAGCAAAAAATTTCAGAATTGCACCGTGCAATGTGGAGATATTACTGTTTGTGCATTCACAATATTCATTGATTTTTGCCATTGAAAAACATGTTTTTCATATACCAGAAATGTTTGAAGCTACTGACTGAATTAAAGGAGCTGGCATCTCACTCTCTTTGAATCTTCTTTATCATGCTAGGATTAGCAGGAAAAAGCAAAAAATTTCAGAATTGCACCGTGCAATGTGGAGATATTACTGTTTGTGCATTTACAATATTCATTGATTTTTGCCATTGAAAAACGTCCAGAAATGTTTGAAGCTACTGACTGAATGAAAGGAGCTGGCATCTCACTCTCTTTGAATCTTCTTTATCATGCTAGGATTAACAGGAAAAAGCTAAAAATTTCAGAATTGCACCGTGCAATGTGGAGATATTACTGTTTGTGCATTTACAATATTCATTGATTTTTGCCATTGAAAAACGTCCAGAAATGTTTGAAGCTACTGACTGAATGAAAGGAGCTGGCATCTCACTCTCTTTGAATCTTCTTTATCATGCTAGGATTAGCAGGAAAAAGCTAAAAATTTCAGAATTGCACTGTGCAATGTGGAGATATTACTGTTTGTGCATTTACAATATTCATTGATTTTTGCCATTGAAAAACATCCAGAAATGTTTGAAGCTACTGACTGAATGAAAGGAGCTGGCATCTCACTCTCTTTGAATCTTCTTTATCATGCTAGGATTAGCAGGAAAAAGCAAAAAATTTCAGAATTGCACCGTGCAATGTGGAGATATTACTGTTTGTGCATTTACAATATTCATTGATTTTTGCCATTGAAAAAACGTCCAGAAATGTTTGAAGCTACTGACTGAATGAAAGGAGCTGGCATCTCACTCTCTTTGAATCTTCTTTATCATGCTAGGATTAACAGGAAAAAGCTAAAAATTTCAGAATTGCACCGTGCAATGTGGAGATATTACTGTTTGTGCATTTACAATATTCATTGATTTTTGCCATTGAAAAACGTCCAGAAATGTTTGAAGCTACTGACTGAATGAAAGGAGCTGGCATCTCACTCTCTTTGAATCTTCTTTATCATGCTAGGATTAGCAGGAAAAAGCAAAAAATTTCAGAATTGCACCGTG
Organism: Phyllobates terribilis; assembly: GCF_046119375.1. Lineage (NCBI taxonomy): Eukaryota > Metazoa > Chordata > Amphibia > Anura > Dendrobatidae > Phyllobates > Phyllobates terribilis. The sequence continues at coordinate 25,946 of NW_027367932.1, read as the reverse complement.
CAATGTGGAGATATTACTGTTTGTGCATTTACAATATTCATTGATTTTTGCCATTGAAAAACATGTTTTTCATATACCAGAAATGTTTGAAGCTACTGACTGAATGAAAGGAGCTGGCATCTCACTCTCTTTGAATCTTCTTTATCATGCTAGGATTAGCAGGAAAAAGCAAAAAATTTCAGAATTGCACCGTGCAATGTGGAGATATTACTGTTTGTGCATTTACAATATTCATTGATTTTTGCCATTGAAAAACGTCCAGAAATGTTTGAAGCTACTGACTGAATGAAAGGAGCTGGCATCTCACTCTCTTTGAATCTTCTTTATCATGCTAGGATTAGCAGGAAAAAGCTAAAAATTTCAGAATTGCACCGTGCAATGTGGAGATATTACTGTTTGTGCATTTACAATATTCATTGATTTTTGCCATTGAAAAACATGTTTTTCATATACCAGAAATGTTTGAAGCTACTGACTGAATGAAAGGAGCTGGCATCTCACTCTCTTTGAATCTTCTTTATCATGCTAGGATTAACAGGAAAAAGCTAAAAATTTCAGAATTGCACCGTGCAATGTGGAGATATTACTGTTTGTGCATTTACAATATTCATTGATTTTTGCCATTGAAAAACATGTTTTTCATATACCAGAAATGTTTGAAGCTACTGACTGAATGAAAGGAGCTGGCATCTCACTCTCTTTGAATCTTCTTTATCATGCTAGGATTAGCAGGAAAAAGCTAAAAATTTCAGAATTGCACCGTGCAATGTGGAGATATTACTGTTTGTGCATTTACAATATTCATTGATTTTTGCCATTGAAAAACGTCCAGAAATGTTTGAAGCTACTGACTGAATGAAAGGAGCTGGCATCTCACTCTCTTTGAATCTTCTTTATCATGCTAGGATTAACAGGAAAAAGCTAAAAATTTCAGAATTGCACCGTGCAATGTGGAGATATTACTGTTTGTGCATTTACAATATTCATTGATTTTTGCCATTGAAAAACATGTTTTTCATATACCAGAAATGTTTGAAGCTACTAACTGAATGAAAGGAGCTGGCATCTCACTCTCTTTGAATCTTCTTTATCATGCTAGGATTAACAGGAAAAAGCTAAAAATTTCAGAATTGCACCGTGCAATGTGGAGATATTACTGTTTGTGCATTTACAATATTCATTGATTTTTGCCATTGAAAAACATGTTTTTCATATACCAGAAATGTTTGAAGCTACTGACTGAATGAAAGGAGCTGGCATCTCACTCTCTTTGAATCTTCTTTATCATGCTAGGATTAGCAGGAAAAAGCTAAAAATTTCAGAATTGCACGGTGCAATGTGGAGATATTACTGTTTGTGCATTTACAATATTCATTGATTTTTGCCATTGAAAAACGTCCAGAAATGTTTGAAGCTACTGACTGAATGAAAGGAGCTGGCATCTCACTCTCTTTGAATCTTCTTTATCATGCTAGGATTAACAGGAAAAAGCTAAAAATTTCAGAATTGCACCGTGCAATGTGGAGATATTACTGTTTGTGCATTTACAATATTCATTGATTTTTGCCATTGAAAAACATGTTTTTCATATACCAGAAATGTTTGAAGCTACTGACTGAATGAAAGGAGCTGGCATCTCACTCTCTTTGAATCTTCTTTATCATGCTAGGATTAACAGGAAAAAGCTAAAAATTTCAGAATTGCACCGTGCAATGTGGAGATATTACTGTTTGTGCATTTACAATATTCATTGATTTTTGCCATTGAAAAACATGTTTTTCATATACCAGAAATGTTTGAAGCTACTGACTGAATGAAAGGAGCTGGCATCTCACTCTCTTTGAATCTTCTTTATCATGCTAGGATTAACAGGAAAAAGCTAAAAATTTCAGAATTGCACCGTGCAATGTGGAGATATTACTGTTTGTGCATTTACAATATTCATTGATTTTTGCCATTGAAAAACATGTTTTTCATATACCAGAAATGTTTGAAGCTACTGACTGAATGAAAGGAGCTGGCATCTCACTCTCTTTGAATCTTCTTTATCATGCTAGGATTAACAGGAAAAAGCTAAAAATTTCAGAATTGCACCGTGCAATGTGGAGATATTACTGTTTGTGCATTTACAATATTCATTGATTTTTGCCATTGAAAAACATGTTTTTCATATACCAGAAATGTTTGAAGCTACTGACTGAATGAAAGGAGCTGGCATCTCACTCTCTTTGAATCTTCTTTATCATGCTAGGATTAACAGGAAAAAGCTAAAAATTTCAGAATTGCACCGTGCAATGTGGAGATATTACTGTTTGTGCATTTACAATATTCATTGATTTTTGCCATTGAAAAACGTCCAGAAATGTTTGAAGCTACTGACTGAATGAAAGGAGCTGGCATCTCACTCTCTTTGAATCTTCTTTATCATGCTAGGATTAGCAAGAAAAAGCAAAAAATTTCAGAATTGCACCGTGCAATGTGGAGATATTACTGTTTGTGCATTTACAATATTCATTGATTTTTGCCATTGAAAAACATGTTTTTCATATACCAGAAATGTTTGAAGCTACTGACTGAATGAAAGGAGCTGGCATCTCACTCTCTTTGAATCTTCTTTATCATGCTAGGATTAGCAGGAAAAAGCAAAAAATTTCAGAATTGCACCGTGCAATGTGGAGATATTACTGTTTGTGCATTTACAATATTCATTGATTTTTGCCATTGAAAAACGTCCAGAAATGTTTGAAGCTACTGACTGAATGAAAGGAGCTGGCATCTCACTCTCTTTGAATCTTCTTTATCATGCTAGGATTAACAGGAAAAAGCTAAAAATTTCAGAATTGCACCGTGCAATGTGGAGATATTACTGTTTGTGCATTTACAATATTCATTGATTTTTGCCATTGAAAAACATGTTTTTCATATACCAGAAATGTTTGAAGCTACTGACTGAATGAAAGGAGCTGGCATCTCACTCTCTTTGAATCTTCTTTATCATGCTAGGATTAACAGGAAAAAGCTAAAAATTTCAGAATTGCACCGTGCAATGTGGAGATATTACTGTTTGTGCATTTACAATATTCATTGATTTTTGCCATTGAAAAACGTCCAGAAATGTTTGAAGCTACTGACTGAATGAAAGGAGCTGGCATCTCACTCTCTTTGAATCTTCTTTATCATGCTAGGATTAACAGGAAAAAGCTAAAAATTTCAGAATTGCACCGTGCAATGTGGAGATATTACTGTTTGTGCATTTACAATATTCATTGATTTTTGCCATTGAAAAACGTCCAGAAATGTTTGAAGCTACTGACTGAATGAAAGGAGCTGGCATCTCACTCTCTTTGAATCTTCTTTATCATGCTAGGATTAGCAGGAAAAAGCAAAAAATTTCAGAATTGCACCGTGCAATGTGGAGATATTACTGTTTGTGCATTTACAATATTCATTGATTTTTGCCATTGAAAAACATGTTTTTCATATACCAGAAATGTTTGAAGCTACTGACTGAATGAAAGGAGCTGGCATCTCACTCTCTTTGAATCTTCTTTATCATGCTAGGATTAACAGGAAAAAGCTAAAAATTTCAGAATTGCACCGTGCAATGTGGAGATATTACTGTTTGTGCATTTACAATATTCATTGATTTTTGCCATTGAAAAACATGTTTTTCATATACCAGAAATGTTTGAAGCTACTGACTGAATGAAAGGAGCTGGCATCTCACTCTCTTTGAATCTTCTTTATCATGCTAGGATTAGCAGGAAAAAGCTAAAAATTTCAGAATTGCACCGTGCAATGTGGAGATATTACTGTTTGTGCATTTACAATATTCATTGATTTTTGCCATTGAAAAACATGTTTTTCATATACCAGAAATGTTTGAAGCTACTGACTGAATGAAAGGAGCTGGCATCTCACTCTCTTTGAATCTTCTTTATCATGCTAGGATTAACAGGAAAAAGCTAAAAATTTCAGAATTGCACCGTGCAATGTGGAGATATTACTGTTTGTGCATTTACAATATTCATTGATTTTTGCCATTGAAAAACATGTTTTTCATATACCAGAAATGTTTGAAGCTACTGACTGAATGAAAGGAGCTGGCATCTCACTCTCTTTGAATCTTCTTTATCATGCTAGGATTAACAGGAAAAAGCTAAAAATTTCAGAATTGCACCGTGCAATGTGGAGATATTACTGTTTGTGCATTTACAATATTCATTGATTTTTGCCATTGAAAAACGTCCAGAAATGTTTGAAGCTACTGACTGAATGAAAGGAGCTGGCATCTCACTCTCTTTGAATCTTCTTTATCATGCTAGGATTAACAGGAAAAAGCTAAAAATTTCAGAATTGCACCGTGCAATGTGGAGATATTACTGTTTGTGCATTTACAATATTCATTGATTTTTGCCATTGAAAAACGTCCAGAAATGTTTGAAGCTACTGACTGAATGAAAGGAGCTGGCATCTCACTCTCTTTGAATCTTCTTTATCATGCTAGGATTAACAGGAAAAAGCTAAAAATTTCAGAATTGCACCGTGCAATGTGGAGATATTACTGTTTGTGCATTTACAATATTCATTGATTTTTGCCATTGAAAAACGTCCAGAAATGTTTGAAGCTACTGACTGAATGAAAGGAGCTGGCATCTCACTCTCTTTGAATCTTCTTTATCATGCTAGGATTAACAGGAAAAAGCTAAAAATTTCAGAATTGCACCGTGCAATGTGGAGATATTACTGTTTGTGCATTTACAATATTCATTGATTTTTGCCATTGAAAAACGTCCAGAAATGTTTGAAGCTACTGACTGAATGAAAGGAGCTGGCATCTCACTCTCTTTGAATCTTCTTTATCATGCTAGGATTAGCAGGAAAAAGCAAAAAATTTCAGAATTGCACCGTGCAATGTGGAGATATTACTGTTTGTGCATTTACAATATTCATTGATTTTTGCCATTGAAAAACATGTTTTTCATATACCAGAAATGTTTGAAGCTACTGACTGAATGAAAGGAGCTGGCATCTCACTCTCTTTGAATCTTCTTTATCATGCTAGGATTAACAGGAAAAAGCTAAAAATTTCAGAATTGCACCGTGCAATGTGGAGATATTACTGTTTGTGCATTTACAATATTCATTGATTTTTGCCATTGAAAAACATGTTTTTCATATACCAGAAATGTTTGAAGCTACTGACTGAATGAAAGGAGCTGGCATCTCACTCTCTTTGAATCTTCTTTATCATGCTAGGATTAACAGGAAAAAGCTAAAAATTTCAGAATTGCACCGTGCAATGTGGAGATATTACTGTTTGTGCATTTACAATATTCATTGATTTTTGCCATTGAAAAACGTCCAGAAATGTTTGAAGCTACTGACTGAATGAAAGGAGCTGGCATCTCACTCTCTTTGAATCTTCTTTATCATGCTAGGATTAACAGGAAAAAGCTAAAAATTTCAGAATTGCACCGTGCAATGTAGAGATATTACTGTTTGTGCATTTACAATATTCATTGATTTTTGCCATTGAAAAACGTCCAGAAATGTTTGAAGCTACTGACTGAATGAAAGGAGCTGGCATCTCACTCTCTTTGAATCTTCTTTATCATGCTAGGATTAACAGGAAAAAGCTAAAAATTTCAGAATTGCACCGTGCAATGTGGAGATATTACTGTTTGTGCATTTACAATATTCATTGATTTTTGCCATTGAAAAACGTCCAGAAATGTTTGAAGCTACTGACTGAATGAAAGGAGCTGGCATCTCACTCTCTTTGAATCTTCTTTATCATGCTAGGATTAACAGGAAAAAGCAAAAAATTTCAGAATTGCACCGTGCAATGTGGAGATATTACTGTTTGTGCATTTACAATATTCATTGATTTTTGCCATTGAAAAACATGTTTTTCATATACCAGAAATGTTTGAAGCTACTGACTGAATGAAAGGAGCTGGCATCTCACTCTCTTTGAATCTTCTTTATCATGCTAGGATTAACAGGAAAAAGCTAAAAATTTCAGAATTGCACCGTGCAATGTGGAGATATTACTGTTTGTGCATTTACAATATTCATTGATTTTTGCCATTGAAAAACATGTTTTTCATATACCAGAAATGTTTGAAGCTACTGACTGAATGAAAGGAGCTGGCATCTCACTCTCTTTGAATCTTCTTTATCATGCTAGGATTAGCAGGAAAAAGCTAAAAATTTCAGAATTGCACCGTGCAATGTGGAGATATTACTGTTTGTGCATTTACAATATTCATTGATTTTTGCCATTGAAAAACGTCCAGAAATGTTTGAAGCTACTGACTGAATGAAAGGAGCTGGCATCTCACTCTCTTTGAATCTTCTTTATCATGCTAGGATTAACAGGAAAAAGCTAAAAATTTCAGAATTGCACCGTGCAATGTGGAGATATTACTGTTTGTGCATTTACAATATTCATTGATTTTTGCCATTGAAAAACGTCCAGAAATGTTTGAAGCTACTGACTGAATGAAAGGAGCTGGCATCTCACTCTCTTTGAATCTTCTTTATAATGCTAGGATTAGCAGGAAAAAGCAAAAAATTTCAGAATTGCACCGTGCAATGTGGAGATATTACTGTTTGTGCATTTACAATATTCATTGATTTTTGCCATTGAAAAACGTCCAGAAATGTTTGAAGCTACTGACTGAATGAAAGGAGCTGGCATCTCACTCTCTTTGAATCTTCTTTATCATGCTAGGATTAGCAGGAAAAAGCAAAAAATTTCAGAATTGCACCGTGCAATGTGGAGATATTACTGTTTGTGCATTTACAATATTCATTGATTTTTGCCATTGAAAAACATGTTTTTCATATACCAGAAATGTTTGAAGCTACTGACTGAATGAAAGGAGCTGGCATCTCACTCTCTTTGAATCTTCTTTATCATGCTAGGATTAACAGGAAAAAGCTAAAAATTTCAGAATTGCACCGTGCAATGTGGAGATATTACTGTTTGTGCATTTACAATATTCATTGATTTTTGCCATTGAAAAACGTCCAGAAATGTTTGAAGCTACTGACTGAATGAAAGGAGCTGGCATCTCACTCTTTGAATCTTCTTTATCATGCTAGGATTAACAGGAAAAAGCTAAAAATTTCAGAATTGCACCGTGCAATGTGGAGATATTACTGTTTGTGCATTTACAATATTCATTGATTTTTGCCATTGAAAAACGTCCAGAAATGTTTGAAGCTACTGACTGAATGAAAGGAGCTGGCATCTCACTCTCTTTGAATCTTCTTTATCATGCTAGGATTAACAGGAAAAAGCTAAAAATTTCAGAATTGCACCGTGCAATGTGGAGATATTACTGTTTGTGCATTTACAATATTCATTGATTTTTGCCATTGAAAAACATGTTTTTCATATACCAGAAATGTTTGAAGCTACTGACTGAATGAAAGGAGCTGGCATCTCACTCTCTTTGAATCTTCTTTATCATGCTAGGATTAACAGGAAAAAGCTAAAAATTTCAGAATTGCACCGTGCAATGTGGAGATATTACTGTTTGTGCATTTACAATATTCATTGATTTTTGCCATTGAAAAACATGTTTTTCATATACCAGAAATGTTTGAAGCTACTGACTGAATGAAAGGAGCTGGCATCTCACTCTCTTTGAATCTTCTTTATCATGCTAGGATTAACAGGAAAAAGCTAAAAATTTCAGAATTGCACCGTGCAATGTGGAGATATTACTGTTTGTGCATTTACAATATTCATTGATTTTTGCCATTGAAAAACATGTTTTTCATATACCAGAAATGTTTGAAGCTACTGACTGAATGAAAGGAGCTGGCATCTCACTCTCTTTGAATCTTCTTTATCATGCTAGGATTAACAGGAAAAAGCTAAAAATTTCAGAATTGCACCGTGCAATGTGGAGATATTACTGTTTGTGCATTTACAATATTCATTGATTTTTGCCATTGAAAAACATGTTTTTCATATACCAGAAATGTTTGAAGCTACTGACTGAATGAAAGGAGCTGGCATCTCACTCTCTTTGAATCTTCTTTATCATGCTAGGATTAACAGGAAAAAGCTAAAAATTTCAGAATTGCACCGTGCAATGTGGAGATATTACTGTTTGTGCATTTACAATATTCATTGATTTTTGCCATTGAAAAACGTCCAGAAATGTTTGAAGCTACTGACTGAATGAAAGGAGCTGGCATCTCACTCTCTTTGAATCTTCTTTATCATGCTAGGATTAACAGGAAAAAGCTAAAAATTTCAGAATTGCACCGTGCAATGTGGAGATATTACTGTTTGTGCATTTACAATATTCATTGATTTTTGCCATTGAAAAACATGTTTTTCATATACCAGAAATGTTTGAAGCTACTGACTGAATGAAAGGAGCTGGCATCTCACTCTCTTTGAATCTTCTTTATCATGCTAGGATTAACAGGAAAAAGCAAAAAATTTCAGAATTGCACCGTGCAATGTGGAGATATTACTGTTTGTGCATTTACAATATTCATTGATTTTTGCCATTGAAAAACGTCCAGAAATGTTTGAAGCTACTGACTGAATGAAAGGAGCTGGCATCTCACTCTCTTTGAATCTTCTTTATCATGCTAGGATTAACAGGAAAAAGCTAAAAATTTCAGAATTGCACCGTGCAATGTGGAGATATTACTGTTTGTGCATTTACAATATTCATTGATTTTTGCCATTGAAAAACATGTTTTTCATATACCAGAAATGTTTGAAGCTACTGACTGAATGAAAGGAGCTGGCATCTCACTCTCTTTGAATCTTCTTTATCATGCTAGGATTAACAGGAAAAAGCTAAAAATTTCAGAATTGCACCGTGCAATGTGGAGATATTACTGTTTGTGCATTTACAATATTCATTGATTTTTGCCATTGAAAAACATGTTTTTCATATACCAGAAATGTTTGAAGCTACTGACTGAATGAAAGGAGCTGGCATCTCACTCTCTTTGAATCTTCTTTATCATGCTAGGATTAACAGGAAAAAGCTAAAAATTTCAGAATTGCACCTTGCAATGTGGAGATATTACTGTTTGTGCATTTACAATATTCATTGATTTTTGCCATTGAAAAACATGTTTTTCATATACCAGAAATGTTTGAAGCTACTGACTGAATGAAAGGAGCTGGCATCTCACTCTCTTTGAATCTTCTTTATCATGCTAGGATTAACAGGAAAAAGCTAAAAATTTCAGAATTGCACCGTGCAATGTGGAGATATTACTGTTTGTGCATTTACAATATTCATTGATTTTTGCCATTGAAAAACATGTTTTTCATATACCAGAAATGTTTGAAGCTACTGACTGAATGAAAGGAGCTGGCATCTCACTCTCTTTGAATCTTCTTTATCATGCTAGGATTAACAGGAAAAAGCTAAAAATTTCAGAATTGCACCTTGCAATGTGGTGATATTACTGTTTGTGCATTTACAATATTCATTGATTTTTGCCATTGAAAAACGTCCAGAAATGTTTGAAGCTACTGACTGAATGAAAGGAGCTGGCATCTCACTCTCTTTGAATCTTCTTTATCATGCTAGGATTAGCAGGAAAAAGCAAAAAATTTCAGAATTGCACCGTGCAATGTGGAGATATTACTGTTTGTGCATTTACAATATTCATTGATTTTTGCCATTGAAAAACGTCCAGAAATGTTTGAAGCTACTGACTGAATGAAAGGAGCTGGCATCTCACTCTCTTTGAATCTTCTTTATCATGCTAGGATTAACAGGAAAAAGCTAAAAATTTCAGAATTGCACCGTGCAATGTGGAGATATTACTGTTTGTGCATTTACAATATTCATTGATTTTTGCCATTGAAAAACATGTTTTTCATATACCAGAAATGTTTGAAGCTACTGACTGAATGAAAGGAGCTGGCATCTCACTCTCTTTGAATCTTCTTTATCATGCTAGGATTAACAGGAAAAAGCTAAAAATTTCAGAATTGCACCGTGCAATGTGGAGATATTACTGTTTGTGCATTTACAATATTCATTGATTTTTGCCATTGAAAAACATGTTTTTCATATACCAGAAATGTTTGAAGCTACTGACTGAATGAAAGGAGCTGGCATCTCACTCTCTTTGAATCTTCTTTATCATGCTAGGATTAACAGGAAAAAGCAAAAAATTTCAGAATTGCACCGTGCAATGTGGAGATATTACTGTTTGTGCATTTACAATATTCATTGATTTTTGCCATTGAAAAACGTCCAGAAATGTTTGAAGCTACTGACTGAATGAAAGGAGCTGGCATCTCACTCTCTTTGAATCTTCTTTATCATGCTAGGATTAACAGGAAAAAGCAAAAAATTTCAGAATTGCACCGTGCAATGTGGAGATATTACTGTTTGTGCATTTACAATATTCATTGATTTTTGCCATTGAAAAACATGTTTTTCATATACCAGAAATGTTTGAAGCTACTGACTGAATGAAAGGAGCTGGCATCTCACTCTCTTTGAATCTTCTTTATCATGCTAGGATTAACAGGAAAAAGCTAAAAATTTCAGAATTGCACCGTGCAATGTGGAGATATTACTGTTTGTGCATTTACAATATTCATTGATTTTTGCCATTGAAAAACATGTTTTTCATATACCAGAAATGTTTGAAGCTACTGACTGAATGAAAGGAGCTGGCATCTCACTCTCTTTGAATCTTCTTTATCATGCTAGGATTAGCAGGAAAAAGCTAAAAATTTCAGAATTGCACCGTGCAATGTGGAGATATTACTGTTTGTGCATTTACAATATTCATTGATTTTTGCCATTGAAAAACGTCCAGAAATGTTTGAAGCTACTGACTGAATGAAAGGAGCTGGCATCTCACTCTCTTTGAATCTTCTTTATCATGCTAGGATTAACAGGAAAAAGCTAAAAATTTCAGAATTGCACCGTGCAATGTGGAGATATTACTGTTTGTGCATTTACAATATTCATTGATTTTTGCCATTGAAAAACGTCCAGAAATGTTTGAAGCTACTGACTGAATGAAAGGAGCTGGCATCTCACTCTCTTTGAATCTTCTTTATAATGCTAGGATTAGCAGGAAAAAGCAAAAAATTTCAGAATTGCACCGTGCAATGTGGAGATATTACTGTTTGTGCATTTACAATATTCATTGATTTTTGCCATTGAAAAACGTCCAGAAATGTTTGAAGCTACTGACTGAATGAAAGGAGCTGGCATCTCACTCTCTTTGAATCTTCTTTATCATGCTAGGATTAGCAGGAAAAAGCAAAAAATTTCAGAATTGCACCGTGCAATGTGGAGATATTACTGTTTGTGCATTTACAATATTCATTGATTTTTGCCATTGAAAAACATGTTTTTCATATACCAGAAATGTTTGAAGCTACTGACTGAATGAAAGGAGCTGGCATCTCACTCTCTTTGAATCTTCTTTATCATGCTAGGATTAACAGGAAAAAGCTAAAAATTTCAGAATTGCACCGTGCAATGTGGAGATATTACTGTTTGTGCATTTACAATATTCATTGATTTTTGCCATTGAAAAACGTCCAGAAATGTTTGAAGCTACTGACTGAATGAAAGGAGCTGGCATCTCACTCTTTGAATCTTCTTTATCATGCTAGGATTAACAGGAAAAAGCTAAAAATTTCAGAATTGCACCGTGCAATGTGGAGATATTACTGTTTGTGCATTTACAATATTCATTGATTTTTGCCATTGAAAAACGTCCAGAAATGTTTGAAGCTACTGACTGAATGAAAGGAGCTGGCATCTCACTCTCTTTGAATCTTCTTTATCATGCTAGGATTAACAGGAAAAAGCTAAAAATTTCAGAATTGCACCGTGCAATGTGGAGATATTACTGTTTGTGCATTTACAATATTCATTGATTTTTGCCATTGAAAAACATGTTTTTCATATACCAGAAATGTTTGAAGCTACTGACTGAATGAAAGGAGCTGGCATCTCACTCTCTTTGAATCTTCTTTATCATGCTAGGATTAACAGGAAAAAGCTAAAAATTTCAGAATTGCACCGTGCAATGTGGAGATATTACTGTTTGTGCATTTACAATATTCATTGATTTTTGCCATTGAAAAACATGTTTTTCATATACCAGAAATGTTTGAAGCTACTGACTGAATGAAAGGAGCTGGCATCTCACTCTCTTTGAATCTTCTTTATCATGCTAGGATTAACAGGAAAAAGCTAAAAATTTCAGAATTGCACCGTGCAATGTGGAGATATTACTGTTTGTGCATTTACAATATTCATTGATTTTTGCCATTGAAAAACATGTTTTTCATATACCAGAAATGTTTGAAGCTACTGACTGAATGAAAGGAGCTGGCATCTCACTCTCTTTGAATCTTCTTTATCATGCTAGGATTAACAGGAAAAAGCTAAAAATTTCAGAATTGCACCGTGCAATGTGGAGATATTACTGTTTGTGCATTTACAATATTCATTGATTTTTGCCATTGAAAAACATGTTTTTCATATACCAGAAATGTTTGAAGCTACTGACTGAATGAAAGGAGCTGGCATCTCACTCTCTTTGAATCTTCTTTATCATGCTAGGATTAACAGGAAAAAGCTAAAAATTTCAGAATTGCACCGTGCAATGTGGAGATATTACTGTTTGTGCATTTACAATATTCATTGATTTTTGCCATTGAAAAACGTCCAGAAATGTTTGAAGCTACTGACTGAATGAAAGGAGCTGGCATCTCACTCTCTTTGAATCTTCTTTATCATGCTAGGATTAACAGGAAAAAGCTAAAAATTTCAGAATTGCACCGTGCAATGTGGAGATATTACTGTTTGTGCATTTACAATATTCATTGATTTTTGCCATTGAAAAACATGTTTTTCATATACCAGAAATGTTTGAAGCTACTGACTGAATGAAAGGAGCTGGCATCTCACTCTCTTTGAATCTTCTTTATCATGCTAGGATTAACAGGAAAAAGCAAAAAATTTCAGAATTGCACCGTGCAATGTGGAGATATTACTGTTTGTGCATTTACAATATTCATTGATTTTTGCCATTGAAAAACGTCCAGAAATGTTTGAAGCTACTGACTGAATGAAAGGAGCTGGCATCTCACTCTCTTTGAATCTTCTTTATCATGCTAGGATTAACAGGAAAAAGCTAAAAATTTCAGAATTGCACCGTGCAATGTGGAGATATTACTGTTTGTGCATTTACAATATTCATTGATTTTTGCCATTGAAAAACATGTTTTTCATATACCAGAAATGTTTGAAGCTACTGACTGAATGAAAGGAGCTGGCATCTCACTCTCTTTGAATCTTCTTTATCATGCTAGGATTAACAGGAAAAAGCTAAAAATTTCAGAATTGCACCGTGCAATGTGGAGATATTACTGTTTGTGCATTTACAATATTCATTGATTTTTGCCATTGAAAAACATCCAGAAATGTTTGAAGCTACTGACTGAATGAAAGGAGCTGGCATCTCAATCTCTTTGAATCTTCTTTATCATGCTAGGATTAACAGGAAAAAGCTAAAAATTTCAGAATTGCACCTTGCAATGTGGTGATATTACTGTTTGTGCATTTACAATATTCATTGATTTTTGCCATTGAAAAACGTCCAGAAATGTTTGAAGCTACTGACTGAATGAAAGGAGCTGGCATCTCACTCTCTTTGAATCTTCTTTATCATGCTAGGATTAGCAGGAAAAAGCAAAAAATTTCAGAATTGCACCGTGCAATGTGGAGATATTACTGTTTGTGCATTTACAATATTCATTGATTTTTGCCATTGAAAAACGTCCAGAAATGTTTGAAGCTACTGACTGAATGAAAGGAGCTGGCATCTCACTCTCTTTGAATCTTCTTTATCATGCTAGGATTAACAGGAAAAAGCTAAAAATTTCAGAATTGCACCGTGCAATGTGGAGATATTACTGTTTGTGCATTTACAATATTCATTGATTTTTGCCATTGAAAAACATGTTTTTCATATACCAGAAATGTTTGAAGCTACTGACTGAATGAAAGGAGCTGGCATCTCACTCTCTTTGAATCTTCTTTATCATGCTAGGATTAACAGGAAAAAGCTAAAAATTTCAGAATTGCACCGTGCAATGTGGAGATATTACTGTTTGTGCATTTACAATATTCATTGATTTTTGCCATTGAAAAACATGTTTTTCATATACCAGAAATGTTTGAAGCTACTGACTGAATGAAAGGAGCTGGCATCTCACTCTCTTTGAATCTTCTTTATCATGCTAGGATTAACAGGAAAAAGCAAAAAATTTCAGAATTGCACCGTGCAATGTGGAGATATTACTGTTTGTGCATTTACAATATTCATTGATTTTTGCCATTGAAAAACGTCCAGAAATGTTTGAAGCTACTGACTGAATGAAAGGAGCTGGCATCTCACTCTCTTTGAATCTTCTTTATCATGCTAGGATTAACAGGAAAAAGCAAAAAATTTCAGAATTGCACCGTGCAATGTGGAGATATTACTGTTTGTGCATTTACAATATTCATTGATTTTTGCCATTGAAAAACATGTTTTTCATATACCAGAAATGTTTGAAGCTACTGACTGAATGAAAGGAGCTGGCATCTCACTCTCTTTGAATCTTCTTTATCATGCTAGGATTAACAGGAAAAAGCTAAAAATTTCAGAATTGCACCGTGCAATGTGGAGATATTACTGTTTGTGCATTTACAATATTCATTGATTTTTGCCATTGAAAAACATGTTTTTCATATACCAGAAATGTTTGAAGCTACTGACTGAATGAAAGGAGCTGGCATCTCACTCTCTTTGAATCTTCTTTATCATGCTAGGATTAGCAGGAAAAAGCTAAAAATTTCAGAATTGCACCGTGCAATGTGGAGATATTACTGTTTGTGCATTTACAATATTCATTGATTTTTGCCATTGAAAAACGTCCAGAAATGTTTGAAGCTACTGACTGAATGAAAGGAGCTGGCATCTCACTCTCTTTGAATCTTCTTTATCATGCTAGGATTAACAGGAAAAAGCTAAAAATTTCAGAATTGCACCGTGCAATGTGGAGATATTACTGTTTGTGCATTTACAATATTCATTGATTTTTGCCATTGAAAAACGTCCAGAAATGTTTGAAGCTACTGACTGAATGAAAGGAGCTGGCATCTCACTCTCTTTGAATCTTCTTTATAATGCTAGGATTAGCAGGAAAAAGCAAAAAATTTCAGAATTGCACCGTGCAATGTGGAGATATTACTGTTTGTGCATTTACAATATTCATTGATTTTTGCCATTGAAAAACGTCCAGAAATGTTTGAAGCTACTGACTGAATGAAAGGAGCTGGCATCTCACTCTCTTTGAATCTTCTTTATCATGCTAGGATTAGCAGGAAAAAGCAAAAAATTTCAGAATTGCACCGTGCAATGTGGAGATATTACTGTTTGTGCATTTACAATATTCATTGATTTTTGCCATTGAAAAACATGTTTTTCATATACCAGAAATG
This sequence comes from Phyllobates terribilis, assembly GCF_046119375.1. NCBI lineage: Eukaryota > Metazoa > Chordata > Amphibia > Anura > Dendrobatidae > Phyllobates > Phyllobates terribilis. The sequence continues at coordinate 10,413 of NW_027367932.1, read as the reverse complement.
TTTGAAGCTACTGACTGAATGAAAGGAGCTGGCATCTCACTCTCTTTGAATCTTCTTTATCATGCTAGGATTAACAGGAAAAAGCTAAAAATTTCAGAATTGCACCGTGCAATGTGGAGATATTACTGTTTGTGCATTTACAATATTCATTGATTTTTGCCATTGAAAAACGTCCAGAAATGTTTGAAGCTACTGACTGAATGAAAGGAGCTGGCATCTCACTCTTTGAATCTTCTTTATCATGCTAGGATTAACAGGAAAAAGCTAAAAATTTCAGAATTGCACCGTGCAATGTGGAGATATTACTGTTTGTGCATTTACAATATTCATTGATTTTTGCCATTGAAAAACGTCCAGAAATGTTTGAAGCTACTGACTGAATGAAAGGAGCTGGCATCTCACTCTCTTTGAATCTTCTTTATCATGCTAGGATTAACAGGAAAAAGCTAAAAATTTCAGAATTGCACCGTGCAATGTGGAGATATTACTGTTTGTGCATTTACAATATTCATTGATTTTTGCCATTGAAAAACATGTTTTTCATATACCAGAAATGTTTGAAGCTACTGACTGAATGAAAGGAGCTGGCATCTCACTCTCTTTGAATCTTCTTTATCATGCTAGGATTAACAGGAAAAAGCTAAAAATTTCAGAATTGCACCGTGCAATGTGGAGATATTACTGTTTGTGCATTTACAATATTCATTGATTTTTGCCATTGAAAAACATGTTTTTCATATACCAGAAATGTTTGAAGCTACTGACTGAATGAAAGGAGCTGGCATCTCACTCTCTTTGAATCTTCTTTATCATGCTAGGATTAACAGGAAAAAGCTAAAAATTTCAGAATTGCACCGTGCAATGTGGAGATATTACTGTTTGTGCATTTACAATATTCATTGATTTTTGCCATTGAAAAACATGTTTTTCATATACCAGAAATGTTTGAAGCTACTGACTGAATGAAAGGAGCTGGCATCTCACTCTCTTTGAATCTTCTTTATCATGCTAGGATTAACAGGAAAAAGCTAAAAATTTCAGAATTGCACCGTGCAATGTGGAGATATTACTGTTTGTGCATTTACAATATTCATTGATTTTTGCCATTGAAAAACATGTTTTTCATATACCAGAAATGTTTGAAGCTACTGACTGAATGAAAGGAGCTGGCATCTCACTCTCTTTGAATCTTCTTTATCATGCTAGGATTAACAGGAAAAAGCTAAAAATTTCAGAATTGCACCGTGCAATGTGGAGATATTACTGTTTGTGCATTTACAATATTCATTGATTTTTGCCATTGAAAAACGTCCAGAAATGTTTGAAGCTACTGACTGAATGAAAGGAGCTGGCATCTCACTCTCTTTGAATCTTCTTTATCATGCTAGGATTAACAGGAAAAAGCTAAAAATTTCAGAATTGCACCGTGCAATGTGGAGATATTACTGTTTGTGCATTTACAATATTCATTGATTTTTGCCATTGAAAAACATGTTTTTCATATACCAGAAATGTTTGAAGCTACTGACTGAATGAAAGGAGCTGGCATCTCACTCTCTTTGAATCTTCTTTATCATGCTAGGATTAACAGGAAAAAGCAAAAAATTTCAGAATTGCACCGTGCAATGTGGAGATATTACTGTTTGTGCATTTACAATATTCATTGATTTTTGCCATTGAAAAACGTCCAGAAATGTTTGAAGCTACTGACTGAATGAAAGGAGCTGGCATCTCACTCTCTTTGAATCTTCTTTATCATGCTAGGATTAACAGGAAAAAGCTAAAAATTTCAGAATTGCACCGTGCAATGTGGAGATATTACTGTTTGTGCATTTACAATATTCATTGATTTTTGCCATTGAAAAACATGTTTTTCATATACCAGAAATGTTTGAAGCTACTGACTGAATGAAAGGAGCTGGCATCTCACTCTCTTTGAATCTTCTTTATCATGCTAGGATTAACAGGAAAAAGCTAAAAATTTCAGAATTGCACCGTGCAATGTGGAGATATTACTGTTTGTGCATTTACAATATTCATTGATTTTTGCCATTGAAAAACATCCAGAAATGTTTGAAGCTACTGACTGAATGAAAGGAGCTGGCATCTCACTCTCTTTGAATCTTCTTTATCATGCTAGGATTAACAGGAAAAAGCTAAAAATTTCAGAATTGCACCGTGCAATGTGGAGATATTACTGTTTGTGCATTTACAATATTCATTGATTTTTGCCATTGAAAAACATGTTTTTCATATACCAGAAATGTTTGAAGCTACTGACTGAATGAAAGGAGCTGGCATCTCACTCTCTTTGAATCTTCTTTATCATGCTAGGATTAACAGGAAAAAGCTAAAAATTTCAGAATTGCACCGTGCAATGTGGAGATATTACTGTTTGTGCATTTACAATATTCATTGATTTTTGCCATTGAAAAACATGTTTTTCATATACCAGAAATGTTTGAAGCTACTGACTGAATGAAAGGAGCTGGCATCTCACTCTCTTTGAATCTTCTTTATCATGCTAGGATTAACAGGAAAAAGCTAAAAATTTCAGAATTGCACCTTGCAATGTGGAGATATTACTGTTTGTGCATTTACAATATTCATTGATTTTTGCCATTGAAAAACATGTTTTTCATATACCAGAAATGTTTGAAGCTACTGACTGAATGAAAGGAGCTGGCATCTCACTCTCTTTGAATCTTCTTTATCATGCTAGGATTAACAGGAAAAAGCTAAAAATTTCAGAATTGCACCGTGCAATGTGGAGATATTACTGTTTGTGCATTTACAATATTCATTGATTTTTGCCATTGAAAAACATGTTTTTCATATACCAGAAATGTTTGAAGCTACTGACTGAATGAAAGGAGCTGGCATCTCACTCTCTTTGAATCTTCTTTATCATGCTAGGATTAACAGGAAAAAGCTAAAAATTTCAGAATTGCACCTTGCAATGTGGAGATATTACTGTTTGTGCATTTACAATATTCATTGATTTTTGCCATTGAAAAACGTCCAGAAATGTTTGAAGCTACTGACTGAATGAAAGGAGCTGGCATCTCACTCTCTTTGAATCTTCTTTATCATGCTAGGATTAGCAGGAAAAAGCAAAAAATTTCAGAATTGCACCGTGCAATGTGGAGATATTACTGTTTGTGCATTTACAATATTCATTGATTTTTGCCATTGAAAAACGTCCAGAAATGTTTGAAGCTACTGACTGAATGAAAGGAGCTGGCATCTCACTCTCTTTGAATCTTCTTTATCATGCTAGGATTAACAGGAAAAAGCTAAAAATTTCAGAATTGCACCGTGCAATGTGGAGATATTACTGTTTGTGCATTTACAATATTCATTGATTTTTGCCATTGAAAAACATGTTTTTCATATACCAGAAATGTTTGAAGCTACTGACTGAATGAAAGGAGCTGGCATCTCACTCTCTTTGAATCTTCTTTATCATGCTAGGATTAACAGGAAAAAGCTAAAAATTTCAGAATTGCACCGTGCAATGTGGAGATATTACTGTTTGTGCATTTACAATATTCATTGATTTTTGCCATTGAAAAACATGTTTTTCATATACCAGAAATGTTTGAAGCTACTGACTGAATGAAAGGAGCTGGCATCTCACTCTCTTTGAATCTTCTTTATCATGCTAGGATTAACAGGAAAAAGCAAAAAATTTCAGAATTGCACCGTGCAATGTGGAGATATTACTGTTTGTGCATTTACAATATTCATTGATTTTTGCCATTGAAAAACGTCCAGAAATGTTTGAAGCTACTGACTGAATGAAAGGAGCTGGCATCTCACTCTCTTTGAATCTTCTTTATCATGCTAGGATTAACAGGAAAAAGCAAAAAATTTCAGAATTGCACCGTGCAATGTGGAGATATTACTGTTTGTGCATTTACAATATTCATTGATTTTTGCCATTGAAAAACATGTTTTTCATATACCAGAAATGTTTGAAGCTACTGACTGAATGAAAGGAGCTGGCATCTCACTCTCTTTGAATCTTCTTTATCATGCTAGGATTAACAGGAAAAAGCTAAAAATTTCAGAATTGCACCGTGCAATGTGGAGATATTACTGTTTGTGCATTTACAATATTCATTGATTTTTGCCATTGAAAAACATGTTTTTCATATACCAGAAATGTTTGAAGCTACTGACTGAATGAAAGGAGCTGGCATCTCACTCTCTTTGAATCTTCTTTATCATGCTAGGATTAACAGGAAAAAGCTAAAAATTTCAGAATTGCACCGTGCAATGTGGAGATATTACTGTTTGTGCATTTACAATATTCATTGATTTTTGCCATTGAAAAACATGTTTTTCATATACCAGAAATGTTTGAAGCTACTGACTGAATGAAAGGAGCTGGCATCTCACTCTCTTTGAATCTTCTTTATCATGCTAGGATTAACAGGAAAAAGCTAAAAATTTCAGAATTGCACCGTGCAATGTGGAGATATTACTGTTTGTGCATTTACAATATTCATTGATTTTTGCCATTGAAAAACGTCCAGAAATGTTTGAAGCTACTGACTGAATGAAAGGAGCTGGCATCTCACTCTCTTTGAATCTTCTTTATCATGCTAGGATTAACAGGAAAAAGCTAAAAATTTCAGAATTGCACCGTGCAATGTGGAGATATTACTGTTTGTGCATTTACAATATTCATTGATTTTTGCCATTGAAAAACATGTTTTTTCATATACCAGAAATGTTTGAAGCTACTGACTGAATGAAAGGAGCTGGCATCTCACTCTCTTTGAATCTTCTTTATCATGCTAGGATTAACAGGAAAAAGCAAAAAATTTCAGAATTGCACCGTGCAATGTGGAGATATTACTGTTTGTGCATTTACAATATTCATTGATTTTTGCCATTGAAAAACGTCCAGAAATGTTTGAAGCTACTGACTGAATGAAAGGAGCTGGCATCTCACTCTCTTTGAATCTTCTTTATCATGCTAGGATTAACAGGAAAAAGCTAAAAATTTCAGAATTGCACCGTGCAATGTGGAGATATTACTGTTTGTGCATTTACAATATTCATTGATTTTTGCCATTGAAAAACATGTTTTTCATATACCAGAAATGTTTGAAGCTACTGACTGAATGAAAGGAGCTGGCATCTCACTCTCTTTGAATCTTCTTTATCATGCTAGGATTAACAGGAAAAAGCTAAAAATTTCAGAATTGCACAGTGCAATGTGGAGATATTACTGTTTGTGCATTTACAATATTCATTGATTTTTGCCATTGAAAAACGTCCAGAAATGTTTGAAGCTACTGACTGAATGAAAGGAGCTGGCATCTCACTCTCTTTGAATCTTCTTTATCATGCTAGGATTAACAGGAAAAAGCTAAAAATTTCAGAATTGCACCGTGCAATGTGGAGATATTACTGTTTGTGCATTTACAATATTCATTGATTTTTGCCATTGAAAAACATGTTTTTCATATACCAGAAATGTTTGAAGCTACTGACTGAATGAAAGGAGCTGGCATCTCACTCTCTTTGAATCTTCTTTATCATGCTAGGATTAACAGGAAAAAGCTAAAAATTTCAGAATTGCACCGTGCAATGTGGAGATATTACTGTTTGTGCATTTACAATATTCATTGATTTTTGCCATTGAAAAACATGTTTTTCATATACCAGAAATGTTTGAAGCTACTGACTGAATGAAAGGAGCTGGCATCTCACTCTCTTTGAATCTTCTTTATCATGCTAGGATTAACAGGAAAAAGCTAAAAATTTCAGAATTGCACCGTGCAATGTGGAGATATTACTGTTTGTGCATTTACAATATTCATTGATTTTTGCCATTGAAAAACATGTTTTTCATATACCAGAAATGTTTGAAGCTACTGACTGAATGAAAGGAGCTGGCATCTCACTCTCTTTGAATCTTCTTTATCATGCTAGGATTAACAGGAAAAAGCTAAAAATTTCAGAATTGCACCGTGCAATGTGGAGATATTACTGTTTGTGCATTTACAATATTCATTGATTTTTGCCATTGAAAAACATGTTTTTCATATACCAGAAATGTTTGAAGCTACTGACTGAATGAAAGGAGCTGGCATCTCACTCTCTTTGAATCTTCTTTATCATGCTAGGATTAACAGGAAAAAGCTAAAAATTTCAGAATTGCACCGTGCAATGTGGAGATATTACTGTTTGTGCATTTACAATATTCATTGATTTTTGCCATTGAAAAACATGTTTTTCATATACCAGAAATGTTTGAAGCTACTGACTGAATGAAAGGAGCTGGCATCTCACTCTCTTTGAATCTTCTTTATCATGCTAGGATTAACAGGAAAAAGCTAAAAATTTCAGAATTGCACCGTGCAATGTGGAGATATTACTGTTTGTGCATTTACAATATTCATTGATTTTTGCCATTGAAAAACGTCCAGAAATGTTTGAAGCTACTGACTGAATGAAAGGAGCTGGCATCTCACTCTCTTTGAATCTTCTTTATCATGCTAGGATTAACAGGAAAAAGCTAAAAATTTCAGAATTGCACCGTGCAATGTGGAGATATTACTGTTTGTGCATTTACAATATTCATTGATTTTTGCCATTGAAAAACATGTTTTTCATATACCAGAAATGTTTGAAGCTACTGACTGAATGAAAGGAGCTGGCATCTCACTCTCTTTGAATCTTCTTTATCATGCTAGGATTAACAGGAAAAAGCTAAAAATTTCAGAATTGCACCGTGCAATGTGGAGATATTACTGTTTGTGCATTTACAATATTCATTGATTTTTGCCATTGAAAAACATGTTTTTCATATACCAGAAATGTTTGAAGCTACTGACTGAATGAAAGGAGCTGGCATCTCACTCTCTTTGAATCTTCTTTATCATGCTAGGATTAACAGGAAAAAGCAAAAAATTTCAGAATTGCACCGTGCAATGTGGAGATATTACTGTTTGTGCATTTACAATATTCATTGATTTTTGCCATTGAAAAACATGTTTTTCATATACCAGAAATGTTTGAAGCTACTGACTGAATGAAAGGAGCTGGCATCTCACTCTCTTTGAATCTTCTTTATCATGCTAGGATTAACAGGAAAAAGCTAAAAATTTCAGAATTGCACCGTGCAATGTGGAGATATTACTGTTTGTGCATTTACAATATTCATTGATTTTTGCCATTGAAAAACATGTTTTTCATATACCAGAAATGTTTGAAGCTACTGACTGAATGAAAGGAGCTGGCATCTCACTCTCTTTGAATCTTCTTTATCATGCTAGGATTAACAGGAAAAAGCAAAAAATTTCAGAATTGCACCGTGCAATGTGGAGATATTACTGTTTGTGCATTTACAATATTCATTGATTTTTGCCATTGAAAAACATGTTTTTCATATACCAGAAATGTTTGAAGCTACTGACTGAATGAAAGGAGCTGGCATCTCACTCTCTTTGAATCTTCTTTATCATGCTAGGATTAACAGGAAAAAGCTAAAAATTTCAGAATTGCACCGTGCAATGTGGAGATATTACTGTTTGTGCATTTACAATATTCATTGATTTTTGCCATTGAAAAACATGTTTTTCATATACCAGAAATGTTTGAAGCTACTGACTGAATGAAAGGAGCTGGCATCTCACTCTCTTTGAATCTTCTTTATCATGCTAGGATTAACAGGAAAAAGCAAAAAATTTCAGAATTGCACCGTGCAATGTGGAGATATTACTGTTTGTGCATTTACAATATTCATTGATTTTTGCCATTGAAAAACGTCCAGAAATGTTTGAAGCTACTGACTGAATGAAAGGAGCTGGCATCTCACTCTCTTTGAATCTTCTTTATCATGCTAGGATTAACAGGAAAAAGCTAAAAATTTCAGAATTGCACCGTGCAATGTGGAGATATTACTGTTTGTGCATTTACAATATTCATTGATTTTTGCCATTGAAAAACGTCCAGAAATGTTTGAAGCTACTGACTGAATGAAAGGAGCTGGCATCTCACTCTCTTTGAATCTTCTTTATCATGCTAGGATTAACAGGAAAAAGCAAAAATTTCAGAATTGCACCGTGCAATGTGGAGATATTACTGTTTGTGCATTTACAATATTCATTGATTTTTGCCATTGAAAAACATGTTTTTCATATACCAGAAATGTTTGAAGCTACTGACTGAATGAAAGGAGCTGGCATCTCACTCTCTTTGAATCTTCTTTATCATGCTAGGATTAACAGGAAAAAGCTAAAAATTTCAGAATTGCACCGTGCAATGTGGAGATATTACTGTTTGTGCATTTACAATATTCATTGATTTTTGCCATTGAAAAACGTCCAGAAATGTTTGAAGCTACTGACTGAATGAAAGGAGCTGGCATCTCACTCTCTTTGAATCTTCTTTATCATGCTAGGATTAACAGGAAAAAGCAAAAAATTTCAGAATTGCACCGTGCAATGTGGAGATATTACTGTTTGTGCATTTACAATATTCATTGATTTTTGCCATTGAAAAACGTCCAGAAATGTTTGAAGCTACTGACTGAATGAAAGGAGCTGGCATCTCACTCTCTTTGAATCTTCTTTATCATGCTAGGATTAACAGGAAAAAGCTAAAAATTTCAGAATTGCACCGTGCAATGTGGAGATATTACTGTTTGTGCATTTACAATATTCATTGATTTTTGCCATTGAAAAACATGTTTTTCATATACCAGAAATGTTTGAAGCTACTGACTGAATGAAAGGAGCTGGCATCTCACTCTCTTTGAATCTTCTTTATCATGCTAGGATTAACAGGAAAAAGCAAAAAATTTCAGAATTGCACCGTGCAATGTGGAGATATTACTGTTTGTGCATTTACAATATTCATTGATTTTGCCATTGAAAAACATGTTTTTCATATACCAGAAATGTTTGAAGCTACTGACTGAATGAAAGGAGCTGGCATCTCACTCTCTTTGAATCTTCTTTATCATGCTAGGATTAACAGGAAAAAGCAAAAAATTTCAGAATTGCACCGTGCAATGTGGAGATATTACTGTTTGTGCATTTACAATATTCATTGATTTTTGCCATTGAAAAACGTCCAGAAATGTTTGAAGCTACTGACTGAATGAAAGGAGCTGGCATCTCACTCTCTTTGAATCTTCTTTATCATGCTAGGATTAACAGGAAAAAGCAAAAAATTTCAGAATTGCACCGTGCAATGTGGAGATATTACTGTTTGTGCATTTACAATATTCATTGATTTTTGCCATTGAAAAACATGTTTTTCATATACCAGAAATGTTTGAAGCTACTGACTGAATGAAAGGAGCTGGCATCTCACTCTCTTTGAATCTTCTTTATCATGCTAGGATTAACAGGAAAAAGCTAAAAATTTCAGAATTGCACCGTGCAATGTGGAGATATTACTGTTTGTGCATTTACAATATTCATTGATTTTTGCCATTGAAAAACATGTTTTTCATATACCAGAAATGTTTGAAGCTACTGACTGAATGAAAGGAGCTGGCATCTCACTCTCTTTGAATCTTCTTTATCATGCTAGGATTAACAGGAAAAAGCTAAAAATTTCAGAATTGCACCGTGCAATGTGGAGATATTACTGTTTGTGCATTTACAATATTCATTGATTTTTGCCATTGAAAAACGTTCCAGAAATGTTTGAAGCTACTGACTGAATGAAAGGAGCTGGCATCTCACTCTCTTTGAATCTTCTTTATCATGCTAGGATTAACAGGAAAAAGCTAAAAATTTCAGAATTGCACCGTGCAATGTGGAGATATTACTGTTTGTGCATTTACAATATTCATTGATTTTTGCCATTGAAAAACATGTTTTCATATACCAGAAATGTTTGAAGCTACTGACTGAATGAAAGGAGCTGGCATCTCACTCTCTTTGAATCTTCTTTATCATGCTAGGATTAACAGGAAAAAGCTAAAAATTTCAGAATTGCACCGTGCAATGTGGAGATATTACTGTTTGTGCATTTACAATATTCATTGATTTTTGCCATTGAAAAACATGTTTTTCATATACCAGAAATGTTTGAAGCTACTGACTGAATGAAAGGAGCTGGCATCTCACTCTCTTTGAATCTTCTTTATCATGCTAGGATTAACAGGAAAAAGCAAAAAATTTCAGAATTGCACCGTGCAATGTGGAGATATTACTGTTTGTGCATTTACAATATTCATTGATTTTTGCCATTGAAAAACATGTTTTTCATATACCAGAAATGTTTGAAGCTACTGACTGAATGAAAGGAGCTGGCATCTCACTCTCTTTGAATCTTCTTTATCATGCTAGGATTAACAGGAAAAAGCTAAAAATTTCAGAATTGCACCGTGCAATGTGGAGATATTACTGTTTGTGCATTTACAATATTCATTGATTT